>NC_092743.1:60300566-60600924 GCF_047496795.1 Chiloscyllium punctatum
GGGATGAGAAATCCCAAGGATAAAAGCTGTATTCTCTTCTTTTTTTTTTGATGCCAAGTTCTGTTTCTTTTAAAAATGGTCCGTCTTGCTAGACTGAGAAGCAACCATGTGATCAGTCTCACTGTTTTATAATCGCTTCTCCACACTCTGCACAGTATTGACATTCCAGCTAAAGCTGACTGAAAGGACGAGGAGGTGAGTCGTCTGCCAACTGTCTTCTCCAGACAAAAGAAAACGTTAAGAGCCTTGATGTCAAAATGGACATGAATGCTTTTTCAGTTATCCCTTAACCTGAAAGGCAACTCTGGCAAGGGTGAAATTACACTGTCAGCTTAAAGACCTTTAAATTAGCAGACTGAGACAAGCCCTCAGCATCTGAAATGCCTGGCTTTGTCACATGATTGTGATTGGCAATGACTTACTACCAAATATGGTTGTCGACCGAGGAAATTGTGTTGCTGGTCTGGATTCTGTGGGCCCTTGCATGGCTGATGAGCCCAATCTTAGAACTGCATTTCCAACTGCACATTTGGTCGGTGTTTCTGGAATGTAGAATTGGTCCTTAGCCTTGAGGTCGCTGGGATTTCCTTCTCCGGATCCTTTCCCACATTTCCTTTTGCCCAATGGATGTTCTTGAAGAATTGAGTCTCTTCACTGAGGAGGATGCATCTCTGTTGCATTCTCTGAAGGCAGCTTTCAGGGAGTCTTCGAAACGCATCCTTTCTCCCATTCAAGTCCCTTCCTTGAACTGGGTAGAGAAGATTTGCTTTGGTTGTTGTAGCTCAAGCATCTAAAGTATGTGGCCAACCCTGTGTGGTTTTTTTTATAATTACAGTCTGAATATTGATACCATCAACTTCTTCAAAGTTGCTGATGTTAATGCACACATCTTCCCAGCTGATGCAGAGAATTAATTGCAAACTGCATTGATGGTACTCTTCAAGGGCTTCGATGTAAGAATATTCCAAGTTTTGTCGCTTCATAGAAGAGTTGAAAGAGTGACTGCCTTATATACAGTGATGTTGCTTTCAGTGCAAATGTCATGATCAATAAAAGCTAGCGTCCTAAAATTATAATAGGATTTGAAATTGGGAGTCAGGTAGGTGGGATTGTTAAACAATGTTGATTTCAATATGAAATGAAGTAGGCTTGGAATAACTTTCAATCAACAATTCTGTTCATAGAAAATGTTGCTCATTCCCCAGTGAATATTAGTAGATCCTTCCAGAAAGTTTAATATATCTTGGGCAAAGGTGGACCAGTTTTGAAGATCTCGCGCTCACTTGCTTGCTGTCCCTCCCTCTCACTTTCTCTCGGTCCTCCTGCTCGTTCACGCTCTCGCTCTCGCTCTCGCTCTCTCTCTGTCCTCCCCCCTCACGCTCTCTTGGTCCTCCTCCTCTTCCCCCTTCTCTTCCCCCCCCCCCCCCATCTTTCTCTCTCTCTCTCTCTCTCTCTCTCCTTTCTCTCTGTCTCTTCTTTATCTCCCTCGTCCTCTCCTTTCTCCCTCGCTCTCTTGTCGTCCTCCCCCTCACGTTCTCATCTTTCTCTCACTCTCCTTTCTCTCTGTCTCTTCTTTTTCCTTCTGTCTCTCCTTCGCGCTCTCCTTTCTCCTGTCTCCCTTGCTCTCTCCTTTCCCCCTCGTGCTTTCCTCTCTCTGACCTCCCCCTCTCTCTTTCTCTCTGACCTCCCCCTCTCCTCTTCCTCTCGCCTCCCTCGCTCTCCCTCTCCCTCTTGCTGTCTTCCTCCTCCTCCCCCACCTCTGCTTCCTCCTCCCTCTTCTGCTTCCTCTCCCCCTTTTGCTCCCTCTTCCCCTGCTTCCTCCCTCTTTCTGTTCCCCCTCTCCCTCTGCCCCCCTCTCTCTCTGCTCCCCCCCTTTGCTTCTTCCCCCTCTCTCTCTGCTTCCGTTGTTTATCTCTCTCTCTGCCTCCTCCTGCTATCTCTCTGTCTCCTTCCTCCCGCTATCTCTCTGTCTCCTACCTTCCTCTCTCTTTCCCCTCTTTCTTGCCCTCTCTCTTCCTCCTCCCATTCCCTCTTTGCTTCCTCCCATTATCTTCCCCTCTTTCTTTCCTTCCTCCCTCCCCCCTCATCTTCCTCCCTCCCTTTCTCTCTCTTTCCCCTCTTTCTTTCTCACTCTCTCTCTCTCTCTCTTCCTCCTTCCCCTCTGTCTTGCTCTTTCTCTCTTCTTCCTCCCTTTCCTCTCTCTTCTTTCCGCCACCCCCCCCTCCCCACCTTGCTGTCTCTAAAAATAAGGTGTCAACTTTGTGAATCTGTAACACAGGGCTACCTCTATGCTAAAGAAGTGAATCGCTGGGTGATTGACCGTACTAAGTGATCAACTACTGACATATAAGGTCCATCCTCTGGAGGCCTGACATATCAAGAGGTGAATGATGGTACTACAATTAACAACTAAGTGGAGGACAAGTCGACACAAATATTGCCGATCTCAATACTGAGGTCTGTGTGTTTTTACAAGTGATGAGGCTGAAGCATTGGTTGAGGCACTGGATATTGCCTAGCTTTTGGACCCTGACAACATTCCAGCAATAGTGTTCCAGAACTTGCAATTTCCCTATCTGAGCAGTTCAGTACGGCTTCCAATACTGGCATCTACCCAAGTTGATGGGAAATTGTTAAGGTATATGTTTTGTCCAGAAAAAAGCAGGACCCATCCAACCAGCCCAATTAATGCTCATGTGTCTACACTGTGTAAAAATGAAGGAATGGGTCATCAACAGTGCTGTCAGGAGCCATTTATTCAGCAGTAACTTGCTCACTGATGCTTTGTTTAGATTTTGCGAAAACCACTGAGCTCCTGACCTCACTATAGCCTTGATCCATATATAGTCCCGTGGTGATTTCCAAAGGTGAGATCAGAGTGGCTATTTTGACTGCACAACACTATTTGATTGTGCATGGCATCAAGGAGTCCTAGCAGAATTGGAGTCATTAGGAACCAAGGGAAAATCTCTCTGCCTAGCATACTGGAAAGTGGGTTTGGTTGATGGATGTCAATCATCTCAATGGTTTCACTGTTGGAGCTCCTCTGGGTAGTACTCTCAGTCCAACCAACTTCAGCTTCTTCATCAATGATCCTTCCTTCCATAAGATGAGGGATTTGCTGAGTTGTTACCATTTGTGGCTTCTTAGTTGATGAAGCAGCTTTGTGTTCAAATGCAGTAAGACCTGACTCTGTGGCAGGAAGCATTTGTGCCAGGCAATCACGATCTTCAGATTGAGAGAATTTAATCATTTCCCCTGGACATTCAATGATATTATCATTGCAGAATTGCTTAATACCGAAGTTCTGGGTGTTATCATTAATGTGAAAGTGAACTGAGCCAACAATAAAAATATCAATACAGTGGTTAAAACAGTAGAGACTGGGGGTCCTGTGGTGTTGAACCTGGCTCTGGATTTCCTAAAAGGTGCTTATCTATAAGATCAAAATTCTGTCCACGTGTCTGGATGAGCACAGCTTAAACAGAACTCAAGCAGTTTGACATTGTCCAGGACAAAAGTGCTGGCTTGATTGGTGCACTATCGACCACCATAAAACTGTGGTCCCACAACCACTGATGTATAATGGTACCAGTGTGTACCACCTACAAGATGCAATGCATAATTCACCAAGGTCCCTTGGATAGTCTTGTAAGATTCCTTCACTAGCAGTATCCAAACTCTGAACCACTACTATCTTGAAGGGGCAAGGGCAACAGATAGGTAGGAGCACCACCACGTGCAAGTTCACATCTAAGACACTTACCATCCTGATTTGGAAATCTATCACCAGTTCTGTTGAAGCTTCACCGTTAATGCTGACTTCTAATCACTGATACTGCCAGACCTGCTGAGCTTTTTTAGCAATTTCTGTTTTTGTTTTTGATTTACAGGATCTGCAGTTCTTTCAGTTTTTATTTGCTATTCCTTCACTGTTCTATCAGAATTCTGGAACTACCTCACTAACAGCATTGTGTATACACATGCACAAATTGGCTACAGCGACTCAAGGCAGTTTAGTACCATCTTTTCAATTGACAGATAATTAATGCTGGGCCAGCCAGAAAAGTCCATATCCCCTGAAGGAATGAAAGAAAGCGTCTTGAGACCACGTTGTTGAAAGTGAATAAATCTGAATTCCTCCCTACTGATATGGAAACTTCATAATTTCTTTTCAGCATTGTAGCTATACGGAAAAACCAGGGCTGGACAAAGCTCAACAATGAGCTGCAGAATTGTAATAGTGTGAAGTTAACATGCTGTGACATAGGCATGCACTTCATTGGAGAGCAGCCTTGTTGTTTATGCAATGTCAGACAATCTCTCTGGCCCAGGGAACAAGTTAAACAATCTCAATCATGCATATCGTACATTATTTTTGTTGAGATGTTTTTCAAAAAGTCTGTTTAACACTTTTTTGTTTCCTTACTCTCTCTTTCACATTACAGTTCTTCTTGCTATCCCTTTCATTTTCAATTTTTATTTGACTGTCATTCGCTCTCCTTGTCTTTTCCTCTTCCTTAATCCTTAAATCTCATTGGTTAGGGAGATACAGTATATATGTAGTTTGCGCAAGTAGATGTTTACAGTGTAAACTAACTGAAGTTGTCAGGAAAAGACGAAGTAACAGGGTATGTTAGAAAATTCCCCATTCTTGAAAGCATTGGAACTTTTTTTTAAAATCAAAGATACCCCAATATTTGATCTCATTTCAGGTTTTGGCACTGTGCTTAAAATCATCAGTCTTTTATTTCCTCTTTGCAAATGTATCTTCAATTCAAAGGTTACCCATGTACAATTATAATATACATTATCCCATATAAACAGTATAATACAACAGAATTGATAATGTAGAGGCCTATTGAGGTTATAGAGATCGATTAAAGTTCAATTCTTGAATTTGTTGCTTCACTTACTTGTAATGAAAGTGTTGTTTTCCCCAAACACTCTTACTTTATACTTCCAATGTTAAAATTAGCCATTATTGCTTAAGCATAGATATTTAAAATAATCTTGATGCTGCTTATATACTAATACATAGATAGTGGGTGGCACAGTGGTTAGAACTGCTGCCTCACAGCGCCAGAGACCCGGGTTCAATTCCCACCTCAGGCAACTGTCTGTGTGGAGTTTGCACATTCTCCCCCTGTCTGCATGGGTTTCCTCCGGGTGCTCCGGTTTCCTCCCACAGTCCAAAAATGTGCAGGTTAGGTGAATTGGCTGTGCTAAATTGCCCATAGTGTTAGGTGAAGGGGTAAATGTAGGGGAATGGGTCTGAGTGGGTTGCTCTTCGGAAGGTCGGTGTGGACTTGGGCCGAAGGGCCTGTTTCCATACTAAGTAATCAAATCTAATCTAATGATAAAACACGTTAATTTGCAGGATATTTGCAATAATTTGCTTTGACAAATGTTATGTTTTGGCATTATAACCTTGCCCATTAGAGTCTGTTTCTGCTCCATTTTAGAAGATAGCCTGAATTTGTTGTGAACAAAACAGTTAGGCTGTGTTTCATCTATTTTTTTTCCCCAAGCCGCTAATTCTAATTAGATCTTGCACATGGGTTAGGAAAGTCATTTTTTATGGACTGTAATATGTATTTTGAAAGGTGTGTGTTACTTCTTTGCAATGTTTCTTGTCTCTTTACTTTGGGAAAAGCAGTCAGGCAATTTAAATCATCAGTTCAATATATGTATACCACACTGGTAATTTCTTATCTACCTGACTGTAGAGTGACTCTGTTACTTTTGTCAGTGAATGCAGTATAGACACAAAGCTCAAGTCTGGGAAATATGACAGACTGATTTTGTAATGCTGCTATATCTAGGTTTCAATCATACGGCGTAATAGATAACTTGTTCAAAATAGCTTGGTTGACAGCAAAGAAACTGAAAAACAATTTATTGTGAATAGACATGTGCACTGACAAATCTTTTATGTTTTCATTAAACCATACAATGAGTTCACCAAGTGAGATGAATATCCTTTCCGGAAGCATTTTTTTCTTAATAAAATTATTCAAGCTAATATGCTACTCAGCATTTTTTCTTTTTCAACTCTAATTATCACTGGTGTGGTTTGTACATTAAAGCAAAAAAAAAGGTTTGGAGAATGGGAGAGATACACATAGGTATTCTTCTGTATCCTAGTAGTTTGGTACCATATGCCTATGTAGCTTCAGATTTGTACAGTAGGTAGTCTAACTCAGCTGATAAAAGAATAGTATAACGAATTTAAATTGTCCCGAAAGATCCAACCACAGTCTCCTGGGTTATGTGGAGATGATTAGTCTCAGGTTGTTCCACCACAGAAGCAGTACAACTATGCCTCATTGATTTGAATTAAAGAGCAAAACGTTGATGACGATTTGTTGTTTTCGATCATTATTCTGTCTGGTTATTTATACTGGGTGAACAATAGTTTGCTTTGTCTGTGACTTTGTAATCTGTAAACCCATTTGCTTGACTTTGTGTTTAATCATGCAATATGGAAAGGATAGAGCATAAATTAAAACTAGGAAAAGGTAAATTATTTATACATAGTGAATATTGCAGCTAATGTGTCCATATTCAAAATATGTGTCAGAATTACATATAATATCAATGTGGTATTCAAAACAGCAACAAATTACAGTGAAATGTGTGTAAACTCTAGACTTGAGCAAATTCCTTCTTTGCTGTGTCAAAATTCTGGGACTCGCTGTCAGTAAGCAATGCTGGAATTTCTTTATCAAACAGACTGCCTCATTTCAAGATGATGGCTTGCCACCAAGTTCTCAAGCAATGATGGCCACATCCCATTAATTAATAAATTGAAACAATTCATGAGCAGAATCATGAAAGCCTAAGACCAAATGTTGGATGATTTCTTATTGGTTCATAGACAAGCGAATGGAAGAAATAAGTAATTTTGCTGGAAAAGATGAACACCTCCACCCCCACCCTCAAATCCCCTATCACCTTTCACAGCAGCCACTGACATTATTGAAAACTTAATGGCCAGAATGATGGACAACCACTTTGACAGCTGCTGTCAAATAGTAAAAAGCTAAGGTAAATGTGAGTTTAAAATACCAGGAGGGTAGGATGTCAGGATGCCAATTAGGTAGGTTACCAGCTGGGCAAGGGGTAGGGTGTAGTCTAAGATTTCTGAGTAGCTATGAACTAATTTTCTCCAAACTGAGTTCTCCAATTTAAATGGAGACTTTCAGAGGGTTCCAGAGATAGAGAATTGTCCAGTGGAATCTTCAATGTCCCAAACAATTTCTTTTAAGTCTTCTACAGTGACAATTCTTGAGGGTCTCTGGGTGCAACACCCATCTACGCTGGAATAATCTGGGCCAGAATCTTTGAAGCAGGTTGTATAATTACCACAGTTCAGGTTATGGGGAGGTCTTGGGACAGAAGAAACCAAAAATAGTCAACATACAATGTGTGACATTATGCATGGACTATACATATCGTTATTTACTTCCAGTCAGTAGCATGCCCTTGTGCATGATGTAATTTTATTCCACTAAAAATAGATTCTTGAGAGAGATTTCATCCTCCTGAATGGTTTCTATCATCGCATTCTGGCAGAATTACTTTGTTTCTTTGCTTCTGTTTGAAAACACTAAGGAAAAGGGCAATCAGTTCTACCTAGTTGGATTTACTGAACAAGTTGTGTATCTGAATCATTAGTTGCAAGCATATTTTGAAACAGTTAGCATGTAGCACAGGGCAATTGCTTGAAGACAAAATTTAATTGGACAGATTCAACACAATACTTGCCAAATATCAGAAGAGGCCATTTATATACTTTATAAATCCCAAGGATTCACTGACCGCAGTGTCCAACAATGCTATCTGGCACACTGACTCCTTGACAGGATTTAGTCCCTGTTTTGGGACCAAGTGTGAGTCCTGAGCCTGCAGTTGCTGGAAGCAAGAATGATGGAGCTATTCTTTTGAAAGTGCAGATGGTGGTGGTTACCTAGTGCTGACTTGGAGCACCCTGATTTTCACTGGGACCCTAGGACAATGTGAGAATGTAAAGATTCATCAGAATGGAGGGACCTTCAAAAAGATAAAAATATGATTGTTTTGGAGGGGTAAGGTGACAGGCCCCATGTATGGAGGGAAAAGTCCTCCAGTAGATCATTTAGTTCCAGAGTTGTGGCTAAGTACACCTTATGACCCTGATATTATGGCAGTGAGCCTTTGTTGCTCATGGCATCTCAACCTGTATCAGTGAAACCACCTACCCTGATCTTAGCTGTTAATTCTGGATCATGAATGTTTGCGATTCATACTAATTATCTTCTGATATAATGTGTGCACATATGGGCACCTTGCACAAAATTTTAAGCTAGTCTGTTGTTTGCGGAGGCAAAAAGTATCAAAGACTGAACTAGTTCACGGGCATGTCTGCAGATGTTTGGGTTTTGTGCTGAGCACATGAAACTACCAAGAGAAGCCCAAAGATGAGAAGCACAGCTAATGATGTACTGCCAAAAAGACCCTTTGGTTGACTATTTGCTGTTAAACACAGGTAACCTGGTGCTTTTTGCTGACTAGGGGTCCACCTTCTGTTAGAAAAGTTTTCTGTGGTGTCAATTAAGATCTTTTATTGGGGTTGGTTGAAACAATATTCCCAAAATTTGCCACACTGTGTAGTATGAAATTGTGAAATATAAATCAAGCATGAACATTTTACCACTTATCTGTTTCAAAACTCCATAATTTTTAATGTGCTATTAAACTTGCTGATTTCTGTTCCAATAGCACCAGACAATGTCACCTTCTCTTGGATGTCTTCAATTCAACAGAACATGAACTAACTGTTAGTGCAAAAAACAATGAGGATTTGATCCTACATGCTGGAGAGTGCCAGAGGTAGGTGACTGATAGCCTGATCAATAATTGCAAACTTGATGGAATTGAAAATTTCAAGTCTCTCTTTTTGGGGCGACTCCTGTATTGATGTCTCAATTAAAGATGGAAAAAGATTGGCAGAAAATTTTAATTGCATTTCAATGGATAATGATGTTAAGAGATTTGAAATCATAGTCCGTGCCAATTTTACATGTCATTCCATCTTTGCATGGGCAGTAACTTGATTTAAGTTAACCAGTGATTTTTATTTATGTATATCTGCAATATTAGTGCACAAACACAGTAACTTTGATGTAACCAATGTGATCGTGTTTGTGATGACATTTCTGAAGAAGAGTTATACCAGAATGTTGACTTCTTCACCTCTTGCTGTGTTCTCCAGCCTCTTGCTTGTCTATCATAATCATGTTTTGGCATGCGCTGAGTCTTATTAGCAAAGATTAAACAGTTTAGGACTCTACTTGCTTGAGTTTAGAAGAATAAGAATTGATCTCATTTAGACATATGGATTGTAAAAAGCCTTGACACAGTAAATGCGGAGAAGATATTTCCCCTCAGTCTCAGTCTAGAGAACATAGTCTCAGAATAAAGGGTAGCAAGCAATTTAAGACTGAGATGAGGAGAAATCTCTTCTCTGTGGATTCAGAGTCTTTGGAACTCCTCACCTTGGTCCTCGTGTATATTTAAGGCTGTAGTAGATTCTTGCTCAGTAGTGGAATGAAGGGTTATAGGGAAACGATTAGGAAAGGAGACATGAGGAATGTCGGGTCAGCTATGAATGCAGGAGCAAGTTTGAGAGGATGAATAGCTTACTCCTGTTCTTATTTCCTATTTCTTATCACAGAGGCTGAGCACATACACCTGGTCATATACAGGAAAATGTGAGCTAGCAACTGGAGTAGGCTGTTCAGTGCTTAAAGTCTGCTCTGCCATTTGACATAATCATTAGCTAATCTCATCTCTGTCTAAAATATACTTTCCTGTCCACTTTCCATCAATCACAGAGACTTGGTTGAAGGAAGGGCATGATGATTGGCAATTAAATGTTCCAGAATATAGACATTTCAGACAGGACGGTGGGGAGAGTTGCATTGCTGGTCAAGGACGATATCACGGCTGTGCTAAAGGAGCACACTATGGAGGTCTTGGGTAGTGAGGCATTATGGGTGGAACTGAGAAATAAGGGTGCAGTTACACTGTTGGGGCTGTATTACAGACCTCCTAACAGTGAGCGTGAGGTAGAAGAACAAATAGGTAAACAGATTGTGGAAAGATGTAGAGGCAATAGGGTAGTGGTGATGGGAGATTTTAATTTTCCCAACATTGACTGGGATACATTTACCGCCAGAGGTCTGGATGGGGTAGAATTTATAAGAAGCGTCCAGGATAGTTTTCTAGAGCAGTATGTCAATAGTCCGACTAGGAAATGGGCAATATTGGATCTGGTACTGGGGAACGAGCCAGATCAGGTGGTAGAAGTTGCAGTGGGGGATTTCGTGGGAACGGTGACTACAATTCTGTGTCAGTTTTAGAATACTCGTATATAAAGAAGAGAGTGGTCCTAAGGGAAGAGCACTAAACTGGGCCAAGGCCAATTATATCCAAATTAGGCAAGAGCTCAATGTGGATTGGACTCAGCTATTTGAAGGGAAGTCCATATTTGAGATGAGGGGCTTTAAAAGAAAGTGCAGGATAGGCATGTCCCGTGGAAGGCAAAGGATAGGAAGGGCAAGATTCGTGAACTGTGGATGACAGGAGAAATTGTACGACTAGCCAAGAGGAAAAGGGAAGCATATATAAGGTCTAGGCCGCAAAGAACAGAACAGGCCCTGGAAGAATATCGGAAGAGTAGGGCAAGTCTGAAACGAGGAATCAAGCGGGCTAAAAGGGGTCATGAAATGGCTTTAGCGAGCAGAATTAAGGAGAATCCCAAAGCATTTTATTCTTATATAAGAAACAAACGGGTAACTAGAGAAAGGATTGGTCCTCTAAAGGACAACGAAGGAAGGCTGTGTATCGAACCTGAGAGAATGAGTGAAATTCTGAATGATTACTTTGCATCAGTGTTCACAGAGGAGTGGAACATGATGAATGTTGAGATTAGAGATAGAAGATTGAGTAGTCTGGATCACGTTGACATAAGTAGGTAAAATGTGTTGGGTAGGCAAGAGGTTAAGGTTGTCAAATCCCCAGGACCGGATGGGATCTATCCCGGGTTGCTGAAGGAGGCAAGAGAAGAAATAGCTGGGGCCCTGACAGATATCTTTGTGGCATCCTTAAATAGAGGTGAGGTGCCGGAGGACTGGAGGGTTGCTCATGTTGTCGCCCTGTACAAGAAGGGTAGTAGGGATATTCCCTACTATAGTAGGGTTGCTCGGATCAGTAAACTACATGGTAGGTTGCGGTGTAAACAATGGGAGATCATCAGAAAAGAATGGTGTTAATCATGCAGGATTTCAGTCTACTTAGGGATGGGCAGAAATAGCCTCGATGGCTATATAGTGTTTTCAAGATGGTACCTTCTAGACCTGACCGCAGAGCAGACTATACCAGATCTGGTGTTGTAATAGGATAAATTAATGATCTTCTAGCACCCTTGATTTGCAGCAATCATAATATGATTGAATCTCACACTCTGAATGAGTCCAGGACTAATATTTTGAACTTTAATAAGGGTCATTATGTTGGCATGAAAGCAGAAAAACCAAAAGTAACTGGTAATTTCTGTTATGGGACAGGACAATACAAATGCATTGATAAATATTTAAAGGACTATTTCAGATTACATAGAATAAACAGTTTCTCTTGAGAAAATAAAGTTTTGGGGAACTGTTGTTAACTAACAAGAAATAAAGCAGATATAGTCGGGGAGGTGATGGCCTAGTGGTATTGTCACTAGACTCTTAATCCAGAAACTACAGTAATATTCTGGGGGTATGTGTGTGTGAATCTTGACCTGGTAGATGCTGGAATTTGAATTGAATAAAATATTTGGAATTAAGGGTCTAATGATGACTGTAGCTGGTTGTTGGGAAAACCCATCTAATTCATTAATGTCCTTTTTAGGAAAGTAAATCTATTGTCCTTATCCTGTCTGGCCTACATGTGACTCCAAGCCCACAGCAATTTTGTTGACTGTTAATTGCCCTCTGGGCAATAAGGGGTGGACAGTAAATGCTGGCCCAACTATTGGTGTCCACATTCCATGAATTAATAATTTAAAAAAAAGTTCTGAGGAAGAGTCAGTAGACCCAAAACATTAACTCTGATTTCTCTCCACAGATGCTGTTGGATCTGCTGATCTTCTCCAGCAATTTGTTTTTTTTTGTGAATAAAAAATAAAGTGTGCAAAGATGTTTGGCAGTTAAGAAGATTGGACAGAACAATTTACAAAAAGCAAAGAATGACTGAACAATTAATGAGAGGAAAATTTTGAAAGTGAGGGAAGAAACTAGCTAGAAATTTGGAATCAGATTGGAAGAGTTTCGGCAGATATTTGAAGAAGAGTAGCTCATCTAGTGAGTGTTGGTCAAAAAGAAATTGAACTTGAGGAATTAATCATTACAAATAACTAAATGGCAGATGATGGGACAGGCATTTACACTTGACTTTACTATAGAGGATGCAGTTGACATTCTCAAACAGTTTGAAAGTGGGAATGCAAGATTGAGAGAAACTTGAGAAAATTGCCAACAGGAATATGGTACTGAGCAAATAATTGGACCTGTCAGCTGGAAAGTTGCCAAATCGCGATTAATTCCATCTGAAGGTCTTAAAAGATGTGGCTAGTGAGATAAGTGCATCAATTTTTACACTTTTTAAAAAAAATGAAATTTAGGAAGGTTCCATTGCATTGAAGAATGGCAAAAAGGAAGGGCAAAAGCATGAGACTACAAGCCGTTGGCTTAACATTTGTTGTGCTTTCTTGACCATCGCATCTACATGGGAAGTCCAGGGCAGTTTCAGTTATTGTCACTGCTAGGAACTTGACGCTCTCAACCCCCTCAACCACTGCTCCATTGATGGAGATAACCATAGGACGTAGAAGCAGAAATGGGGGTATGTTCTGAAGTCAATGATCAATTCTTTTGTTTTGTTGACATTGAAAGAGAGGTTGTTATCATTGTACCACCATACCAAGCCCTTTATCTCCTTCCTGTATTCTGACTCATCATTATTTGCTATCCATCATACCATGGTGATATAGTCAGCAAGTGTATATAATGCATTCATTCAGATTTTGGTTACACGGTCATGGGTGTACAAGAAGTGCAATACGGAGCTGAGAACTCATCCTTGGAGGGCTCCAGTGTTATGGGTTATTGTGATGGGGGTGCAGTTGCCTATCTTCACTAGTTGTGTTCTATGGGTCAGGAAGCTGAGGATCCAGTTAGAGAGGGCAGAGCCACGATCAAGGTCTTGGAATTTTGAGTTCAGTTTCGAGGGGATAATGGTGTTGAAGGTGGAGCTATAGTTGATCAGCAGGAGTCTGACATAGGTGTGCTTGTTGTCTAGATGTCAAGAGTGTGGTGCTGGAAAAGCACAGCAGGTCAGGCAGCATTCAAGGAGCAGGAGATTCGATGTTTCGTGCATAAGACCTTCAGGATTGAGGTTTGTGGGCTCGGTGGTAGATTGGTGGGGGAAGGTAGCTGAGAATGCGCTAGGTAGCTGAAGGTGATAGGTTGGAGATGAGAGTGGAGCAGATAGTTGGGAAAGGTGATGGATAGGTCAAGAGGACAGTACCAAATTGGAGACTTGGGGCTGGGATAATGTGTGGGGAGGGGAAATGAGGAAACTGGTGAAATCCACTATGATCTTGTGTGGTTGCAGGGTCCCAAGATGGAATATGAGGCATTCTTCCTCTAGGCATCAGATGGTAAGGCTTTGGATATGGAGGAGTCCCAGGACCTAAATGTCCTTGGCAGAATGGGAGGGGGAGTTGAAGTGTTTAGCCACAGTGGTGGGGTTGGTTGGAGTGGGTGTCACAGAGATGTTCTCAGCAACAATCTGCAAATTGGCGTCCTGATGTAGAGGAGACCACGTCAGGTGCAACAGATACAGTAGATGACCTTGGTAGTGTGGTACAGGTAAATTTCTGTTGGATGTGGAAGGATCCTTTGGTGCTTTGGACAGAGGTGAAGGGGGAGGTGTGGGTGCAGATTTTGCCCTTCTTGTGATGGTAGGGGAAGGTGCTGGGAGTGGAGTGTGGGCTAGTGGGAGGGGGGTGGGAGCGCATAGATCTGATGAGAGAGTCTCCTCTACATTGGGAAGACAGGATGCCAACTTGCGGATCGTTTCAAAGAAGACCTGTGGGATACCTGCACCAACCAACCCCACCTCTCTGTGGCTGAACACTTCAACTGCCCCACTCACTCCTCCAATGAAATGCAGGTCTTGGGCCACTTCCGTCGCCAAACTCTTACCACCTGACACCTGGAGGAAGAACGCCTCATATTCCAGCTTGGGACCCTGCAGCCACACAGGATCAATGTGGATTTCACCAGTTTCTTCATTTCCACTCCCCCCACATTATCCCAATCCCAAGCCTCCAACTCAGTACCGCCCTCTTGACCTGTCCATCACCTTTCCCATCTGTCCGCTCCACCCTCCTCTCTGACCTATCACCTTCTCCCCCGCCCCCACCTTCATGTACCTATCACATTCTCAGCTGCCTCCTCCTCTCTCTCCCTCTCTCTCTCTCTCTCTCTCTCTCTCTCTCTCTCTCTCTCTCTCTCTCTCCCTCTCTCTCTCCCTCCCTCCCTCCCTCCCTCCCTCCCTCCCTCCCTCCCTCCCTCCCTCCCTCCCTCCCTCCCTCCCTCCCTCCCTCTCCCTCTCCCTCTCCTCTCTCTCTTCTCCCCCCCCCCACTCCTCCCGACCCCATCCCCCTCCCCCCGACCCCATCCCCCTCCCATTTATCTCTCAACACCCCAGCACACAAGCCTCATTACTGGTGAAGAGTTTATGCCCAAAATGTCGATTCTCCTGCTCCTCGGATGCTGCCTGACCTGCTGTGCTTTTCCAGCACCACGCTCTTGACTCTGATCTTTAGTGTCTGCAGTCCTCACTTTCTCCTTGTTGTTTAGATGTTCCAGGGGTGAGTGTCGGCATAGGGAAATGACATCCGCTGTGGACCTGTTAGGCCAGTAGGCAAATTGCAGGGGGTCAAAACAGGCTGGGAGGCGAGCGTTGATGTGGGCCATGACCAACCTCTCAAAGCACTTCATGATTGTGGAGATCAGAGCCACTAGGTAATAATCATTGAGGCACGTTGCATGTGCTTTCTTAGGTATGAGGATGATGGTGGTCGTCTTGAAGTAGGTGCGAACTACTACTTATAGGAGGGAGAAGTTGAAGACGTCGGTGAATTCTCCACCAGTTGGTCCACACAGGATCTAAGTGCTCGGTTGTGGACTCTGTCTGAGCCTGTCGTTTTCTTTTGGACTGATCTGACGGCTGTTGCGGTGACGGAGGGGACAGATGCATCCAAGCTGTCAGGGCAGGTGACACTGTGCTGCTGGCATTCTGCTTGAACTCAGCATAGAAAACATTGAGCACATCAGGGAGGGAAGTGTCTTTGTCTGCTATCCTGTTCTGCTGCATTTTGTATCCCATAATGTTGTTAGACCTTGTCACAAGCAGTGGATGTCCATACAGTTGGTTGAGGCCTCTAACTTGGTCTGGTACTGCCTCGGCATTTCTGGCTTGGTGGAGATCTGGATTCCTGTGTAAGTCTAGGTCACTCGACTTAAATGTTGCACATTTGGTTTTTAGAGGGTAATGGATTTTTTGATTCATCCAAGGTTTCCAGTTGGGGAGCACTTGGATTGATGACTTTAGCATGTTGTCCTTCCCAAATTTTGTAATGAAGTCAATGATGATGGTGGTGTACTTGTCCAGGTTTTCTGCTGGACTGAATACAGTCCAGTCCACCAATTCCTAGCAGTCTGGGATTTGCTCTTGTGCTGCCTTGGACCAGCATTATATTTCTTTCTGTGAAGGATCCTCCTGTCCCAGCTTCTGCTTGTAAGCTGTGAGGAGGAACACAGCACTATGATCTGATTTTCTGAAGTGTGGATAGGGGATGGAGCAGTATGCTTCTTTGGTTGTGTAGCAGTGGTCCAAGATGCTCAATCCTCTGGTGGGGTAGAAACTGTGTTGGTGGTACTTTGTCAGCACCCTCTCAAAATTGGCTTGGTTGAAGTCGCTGGCCACGATGAATAAGGCCTCGGGGATTTTGGCTCTAGGATGGTTTTTGCAGGGCAAATTACATCCAGGGCATTCTTCACATTGGCCTGGTGTGTATGTAGACTACTATCAGGATAGCAGAGGTGAATTCACATGGCAGATTGTAAGGGCAATATTTTACTGTAAGATATGCTATGTGGCTTGGCAGAGTTGCCATGTCTGAGTACCAGCTAATGTTGATTAGGAAGCATATTCCTCTACTGTTTGCCTTATCTGAGGGTGCCATGCCATAGTTAAACCAATGAGTGGTTTGGTGTCACAGTAGACAAAGCAAGCCTTGCAGATGCCTGCAGTTAAGGAAATTATGGCAGCACACTTATCACATGGTGGGACACAGACTCAGTTTAACTGAACTGAACAATTAATGCCATGGTTTGACTAAATAATGTCACAAGATAGTTACAGATGAGGAAGGACCTTAATCATGTAGTTTATCCAAACAGAATAACCAGCTGTAAAGCCCAATAAAGCAGTCAACTGCTTCTCAGATGATTCTGGAGTACCACCTCCATTGCTGTAGCCATGGATTAGCGCATAAATCAATCATTGTATACATGAAGAACGTACATCAGTGTGTTCATTTGTCTAAGTTTGCTTTTCACTAATTTGATTCTATGGCTTGTTTTAATCCTGAAATTTTCTTAGTGCATCAAATTATAATATAGTAGTAACCCTTTCTAGTTCATATATATCAGCTTCTCCCAATTTGTTTTTCACTATTGCATTATGCCTGTATGTACAGATTTATATTTACCACTGCCCCATCACACCTCAAGCTCTCAACTTTACAACTGATCTGGAAATTTAACTATTCTCCCTTAATGTGTTTTCTTCAGACTTAGAAGATTGGTAGTTTTCCAGGTGGATGACCATTATCTTTATTTCTCTTCCTAACAGTATGATCCTCCGTGGTCTATCAAATCCCTCAAACTGGCAGACCTTTAATCTTTCAGATTTCCTTTGAGGAAGACATACTCTCTGCTGTCTCAGGCAATTTCTTCCTTTCCATATCCTGACTTTCCCAAACAGGCAGATTCTTCCTTTCAATATCTTGAATTATTGGGCATTAGTCATCCATTCTCAATTTTGTTCAGCAGTTTCATGCACAGACCTTTCACCTGTATCAGCATATTTTTATTCTTAGTGTGCCTGTAGATCTGTGCTGAGCTATGTTGATGCTTTACTTCAACTTCATCCTTGACTTTGCCCTCAGCAATTGCACTGTTGGTCAAACCTCAGTTCTCCTATTTGAAGGTTGTTACTTGCTGGGTATTTCTGTCACTGAGGATCATAATTTTTAAAACTTATTCAAGGGATGTGGGAGTCAGCGGTTGGGCCAGCATTTATTGTCCATTCAGAATTATTCAGAGGACAGTCAAGAGTCGACTGTATTGCTGTGTTTCTGGAGTCACGTGTAAGTCAGAGCAGATAAGTATAGCAATTTCCTTCCCTAGAGGACATTAGTGAACCAGATGAGTTTTTCCCCAACAATTGGTAACACTTTCGTGTTTGTTTTTAGACTCTGAGTAACAGATTTTTACTGTATTCCAGTGCAGACATCTGCCGTGGCAGGAATTAAACTTGGCTTGACAGGCAGAAGATGGAAAATGTTTGGCCAGTGAGCCTGACCCTGACCTTGGTCATTGCTAAGATTTTAGAGCCTATTATTAAGGTTGCGATTGTGGACTACTTGGAAGTGCATGATAAAATAGTGCTGACTCACCACAGCTTTTTCAAGGGAGGTCATGCCTGACAAATCTGTAAGAATTCTTTAAGGAGGTAACCAGTAAAGTAAACAAATGAGAACATCAGATCTCTTTGGATTTCCAGAAGGCCTTTGAGACAGTGCTGCACAGAAGGCCACAAAATAAATTAAGCGCTCTCGGTGTTGCGGTAAAATAACTGGTGTAGAAAGAGGATTGACTCACAAGCAGAAGCAAGAGAATGGGGATAAGTGGGTCTTTTTCAGGATGCATGCTGGTGACTATTGGAGTTCTACACGGATCAGTACTGGGATGAAAGCTATTCACGTTATACATTTATGATCTGGACAAGGAAACTAAGGGCATTGAAGCTAAGTATGTAGATGACACAAAGATAGGTGAAGTAATTGCTGGGGAAATAGGGAGGCTGCAGAAGGACTTGGGCAGACAAGGAGACTGGATAAAGAAGTGACAGATGGAATGTAATGTGGGGAAGTGTGAGTTTATGCACTTTGGTAGGAAGGAGAGGCATAGACTAGAGAAAAGGTTTCAGAAACCTGAAGCATGAGGGGACTTGGAGTCCTGTCTAAAGATTCGCTTCAGGTTAATATGCAAGTTCATTTGGCAGTTAGGAAGGTAAATGCAATGTTAGCATTTGTTTTGAGAGAGCTAGAATACAAGAGCGAGGATGTACTGCTGGTGCTTGAAAAGGCTGACGCTGTAAGAATTCTACAATTAAATAGATTTGTCTTTTGGTTGTTCTGAGATAAATTGTTCCACAATGTGCTGCTCATTGACCAGTTGTTCCTCAAGTTCAACTAGTTGATCTCCTCTGTCATTCAAAGAAGATTTGAGGTCAAAGCTCTTATTCCCATTCAAGTGTGAAAATTCTTGACTGTGAAGTCTTTATCTGGCAACTGATACATTGGAGAGTCTCTTGTAGCATATCTTAATCTTAATTGCTCCTTTTGCTGGATGAAGAAGTTGCTTGACAGTTGACATAAATATCAGCTTGTCAAAATGTAACATCTGATTAACCCATTTCCTTTAATACTACAGGTTTTTTCTTGTCCTTTGATTATTCTACATCTTTGAGCTTCTTTGTATTGATAGCTTTTGATTTTTCGCTTTTCTATGACTGTGTCCGACTTAACATTTTCAGAAAGCCACCTATTGTGTATCAGATAAAGCATTCACTTTAAATAGCTGTGAACAGTCTGTGACTGTGAGGTTTCTCAGCACTGACGAAAACTTGTAGTTTTTGGTGCACTACTTGTTGCACTGGTTTTGCATGTGTGTCATCTGTGACTTTCTATTTAATGAATTTAATGGACTGATCTGCTGTGCCAAGATTGATTTTCTTCTCTTAAAATTGTTGTGTGACAAAGTCAGAAGTCACAAGACACTAGATTACAGTCCAGCAGGTTTATGGAAATCTCAAGCTTTGGGAGCACTGCTCCTTCATCTGATGAAATGTGTGTAAACTGTCCAAGTGAAATCTCTAATTTCTGAAAAGCAAACATCTCTGCTGAGCTGAGGATGAAACTTGCTTGTTCTTGGAGAAGTGGTGGAAAATACATCTCAAGATTGTATTTCTTGAGCAAGCTGTGCCTGCAAGAGACAGGTATACCTGAGCCTTGACTTGACAATGTGTGCCAAAGATAAGAGCAACAGACAGCAAGATATTCTATACTTTATTCGTTGGTTTTTAGGAATAATCTCTTGCCCAAAGTGTTTTTTTTTGGGAAAACTAGTTTCTGCAGGAAAGTCTAATTTTTCCTTTCTCTTTCCCTGAAGTGTGTATATATTTCTTTGCCCATACATTTTGGAAAATTTAGAGATACATGTTTATATTTGTAAATTACTTAGTATTTTTAACCAATTATTGCATCTATATTGAATAGGATGTATCATAATAATTAAGAGTGAATAAACCTGGTTGATTAATCTTGTTGTTTAAAACCTGACACCATGAAATCATCTTGGTCATTGATGAAAGTATTTTAATTTTGTGTTGTGAACCATGAGAGTGGGACTAAAGTAACAGTGCATTCCTCCAGCTTTGGTCATAAAAGGCTTTTATTTTACGGCGATGGCGCTGGTACTACTCTGTTGCTGTACTGTAGAATTTTCCTATGTGTTGCTGCCAAAATAAAGGAAACATATTCTCAGCTAAAATTGAGTTTTTCCACCACTTCAACAGATGAATTTCTCATTTTGTACCTTTAGCTAAGTGATTCATGTTTCCTGAACAGCTTACTGAATGAATTTTGCTGCATTTGGCTTTAATTAATGTTGTCCATTTTAACTATTATTTTACCAAATGACTTCTATGTTTTGTGGCTTTTTTCTCGATATTTTTATCAGAAATTTAACATTTTTACAAGTTTACAAAAATAAACAAAACTCTCAAGGACAAACATTGATATACAATTAAATCTTAAATATATAATAACCAAAATGTAACAAAAGGAAAATACTGAGAAAAATAAACAAAACTCAACTAACTACTAATCTAACCTACAACTAACCAGAGTGTATATTCAAGTCTCTTACATTATTCAAATAAGAGAAAGAGGAAAAAAAAACAGCGGATAACATAGAAATTGGGTAGTGAGATACATGCTTGGAATGTGTTAACATCAAATGTAACAAAACCCGTATTCGTGCGGGATTCCTCTCCCAAGGGGCCCCAGAAGAGCCAGGTTCGTAATCTCAATTAAATAAAAGCCCTTGTTAGGATAGCCGAAATATCTGTATTCACATAATTCAAGAAGGGCTGCCATATGTTATAAAATAATTCGGTCTTTCGGTGCACCATATTTGTAAGGAAGTCAAGGGGAATACATTCCATAATTAATCTGTGCCAATTTGAAACTCCAGGGGGCCCTGAGCCACCAAGTTTACCAAAATATTTTTCCTTGCACAGAAAGAGAGAATAGAAAATAGTCTCTTCCTGTGCATGTCCAGGGAGGATAAGTTCGAAAAGCCCAAAAGGAGAGATACGGGGTCCACTTTAATTTCCGTTCCTGAAATTTCTGTCAGGGCACTTGCTACTTTAGTCCAGTATCTACGGATCTTATGTCAGGTCCATAGGCAATGTACAAGAGTGCCCACCTTTATTTTACATTTGGGTCACATTGGAGATGCTCCTGCCTTAAATTTTGCCAATCAATCCGGTACTATATGGGCCCTATGAAGTATCTTCAGCTGGATAGCCTGAGTTCTGTTACAGATCGTGATTCTTCTGGCGTTTTCCCAAATGTCATTCCACGTTTCTATAGAGATTTCTAGACCCAAATCCTGATCCTATGTTTTAAGCAGATTGTCCATATCTCCCGATACTTCAACATGTAGTAAATGATAAATAGTACTGATGGAGGATACCCCCATTGGTCGTAGTACTCTACATTCTCTATCTGATTTATAAAGACTATCTAATAACGGAGTCTTCTTCTGTATATAGTCTCGAATTTGGAAGTATCGATAGAGGTCTCCATTAGGTAATCCGAATTTCTGACGCAGCTGTTCAAAAGACATCAAGACCCCATCTTTAAATAGGTCCCCTAGACATGAGATACCCCTGGATCTCCAGAGTTTAAAAGTGGCATCTGTAAACCCCGGTTGGAATCCCCATGCTTCCGCTATCGGCACATAGGGGGATGTTTTATGTGAGTTACCCTCATTTTGCCGCATTATATTCTAAGCTTTAATTGTGTTTAGTATTTATAGGGCTTTTACAGTGATCCGTAATGATTTTTCTCTTGTCTGAAAATAAAAGGTTAATAAGTGGGCATTTTACTTGAGAAGCCTCGATGTCCAGCCAGATTGATTGTGGATCAGACAAGACCCAATCAGCTATGTAACTTAATAGGGAACTTAACTGATATTTCCTAAAATCTGGGAAGTCCAATCCTCCCCTTGCCTGTGGAAGCTGTAGCTTCTTCAGCTTAATGAGGGGCCGTCTATGATTCCAGATAAAGGAACTCTACCAGCCATATAATTTACGTAGTGCCAGCCTCGGTAGCATCACCGGAAGCATTCTCATGGGGTATAGGAGACTGGGCAGGACATTCATTTTAATTAGTGCTATTCTACCCAGCCAGGAAATTGGAAGGTCTCCCCATCTCTGGAGGTCCTGCCTTATCCTTTCCAGTAAATGCACAAAGTTAGCCTTGTATAACTGACCAAATACTGGGGCAATAAAAATGCCTAAATATAAGAAACCCTCCAGGGACCAACGAAAGGGAAAATGGGATCCGTCCACTAAGTGGTGTATCATAGCAAGGCCACCCCCATTGGCGTAGCCTCCGATTTTGAGAAATTAATTTATTAACCTGAGAATGCGCTAAATGTATTAATAACTTGGATTAAGCGAGGTACGGACATCAGAGGATTACTGAGGAATAGAAGAACATCATCTGCATAAAGGGTAATTTTATGTTTACCTGTACCAATCCTCGGGGCCGTTATATTAGGGTCAGCCCATATAGCTTCTGCTCGTGGCTCAATTATTAGCGTAAATAACAATGGCGAGAGAGGACATCCCTGACGGCAGCCCCTACCCACACTGAAGCTATCCGAACCGAATCCATTGGTAACCACAACTGCTTTGGGATCACTATACAATGTTGAGACCCATTTGGTAAACACCTTTCCAATGCCAAACCTTTCCAATGTGTAAAACAAATATGACCATTCAACCCTATCAAATGCCTTTTCCGTGTCTAATGAAACTACTACTCCTGGTATCTTTCCCTGATGGCAGTCTTGAATCATATTCAAAACCCTTCTAATATTATTGGATGATCCACGGCCCTTAATAAACCCTGTCTGATCCTCCTTTATGATATGTGGCAGTACCCTTTCTAGTCTCAATGCTAACGTTTTAGAAAGGATTTTAAAATCTACATTTAGCAAGGGTATTGGTCTGTATGACGTACAATCTTCTGGATCCTTTCCTTTTTTTAAGGATAAGAGAGATATTTGCCTCTTTCAGCGAAGGCAGGAGACAGCCCTGATTATATGCATAGTTATACGTGTCCATAAGTGGACCAGCCAATATTCTTGTAAAGTCAGATCAAAAACCATCTGGGCCAGGTGCCTTACCGCTCTGAAGTTGCCTGATTGCGTCAAGTATTTCTTGGACTGTTAGAGGAGCATTTAAGACCGATACCTGTTCCGGAGTTAGGCCCGGAAAGGTCAAATTTTTAAAAAATGATTGCATCCTCCTAGTCCTGTCTTCACAATCCTGCGATTTATATAAATCAGAATAAAATTTTCTAAAGATTTGCATTCATCCTTTTATGATCACGAGTCAAAATACCCGTACTTTCCTTGATAGATGTGATAGTTTGAGGGGCCTTTTTGTTTCTTTGCAAGAAATGCTAAGTATCTTCCCTTCCCTTCCCTTCCCCGGTTTGTCGCCAAATTCATATAACCTTTGTTTTGCAAATAATATTTCCCTCTTAGCCGTTTGGGTAAGCGTAGTGTTTAGAGCTGTCCTAAGAGCCATAATCCTTTGCAATTTAATAATAGAAGGTCTATCAGCGTATGCAGTTTCAGCTGCTTTTAAGCGAGCTTTGAGCAGACGCTGTTGTTCTCCCTTTAATTATTTCTGGCTCGCTGAGTAGGAGATGATCAAACCTCACGTGTAAGCTTTCATGGTCTCCCACATCATTGATGAGTTGCTAGCCGTACCTAAATTAATTTCTAAAAAAGTTTTAAATTCTTGAGAAAAGTACTTTACAAATGTACTGTCTTTCATCAGGAAGGGGTCCATACGTCAATGCCGAGGAGATGTCCCATTATTCCTCGCCTTGGTTTCCATATATACAGCAGCATGGTGGGAAATTACTATACGACCTATTTTACAGGATGATATGGAATTTAAAAAAAATCGAGGGGCCAAAACACATACCAATTCTGGTATGACATTTATGTGGATTGGAGTAAAAAGAAAAATCTCTGCCCTGTGGATGAAGACATCTCCATATATCTACTAATCCTAATTCTTCGTTCAGATCCACCAATTGTCTAGATCTGGGAGATACTCCTGCAGTACTCTTGGGAATCCTATCTCTTTCCGGATCCATAATACAATTAACGTCTCCCCCTATAATTGTATGACGGGCACCAAGAGCCATCAATTTTGAGAAGGCTTCCGTTATAAATTTAAAGGGGTGTGCCGGGGGGCAGTACAAATTTAAAATCCCATATTCTTCTCCATTTATAAGGGCTTTAATCAGAATATATCGTCCAGATTAGTTTTTTATCTGATTTAGGATTTTGAAAGGGAATTTCTTTGGAATAAGAATAACAACTCCCCTACTTTTTGAGCTAAAAGAAGAAAAAAAGCCTGATCAAATTCACCCTGTCGTAATTTCAAGTGTTCTTTATCCAACAGATGTGTATCCTGTAGGAGAGCTATATCAACTCTTTCTTTCTTAAGATTTGATAATATTTTCTTCCTTTTTGACTGGCGAATTACTCCCCTTGACATTCCAGGTGCACCACTTAACCGACTGATCAACCATAATCATCCGGGCAAATCAGAGACCCCTCGGGAGGGGAAACCCTATCCAGAACATCCCGAGCATAGAGCATATAAAATTCACAAAAATAAAGGTTCTCTAATACACTCAACAGTATAACAAAAAACTATTTCTAAATAATAAAAAAAACATATTTAAATGGAGATTTTCCCCCTTGTTCCCAGGGGGTGTCACTTCCTTTCCAAAGGTCCATCGTATCCTCTCCCAACCAATGCCCCACCCCTGACCCAGGCACTCCTCAATACAATGAGGAGAATTCAGATATAATACAAAGCTGGAGTTAACAGTGAGCACCCTATCCCCACCCCCCCATCCTCACCCACACCTGGATATATTTGGTAATGTTAATACCATGTATAAACATATATAACTATAAAATTACAACTCCAGCAAATAATAATTAAATATAATAATACAAAATAGCAAGGGAAAAACAACCCCGCTCAGAGAGACAGAGGTAAAATAGAATAAGGTAACCACCTCCCCCCACCAACATTAACTAAACCCCCTGGCTTATACACACACATATATACACACACATGCATACATAGTTAAATAGAGAACAAATAAATAAATCCCTCTCCCCACCCCCCCCAAGATAATATTAAACAGTAAGGTAAGAAAAAAGAAAAAGTGGGGGGGATATAAACTGGAGTGGGGGAAAGGCAAACAAACATCCATTGTCCCTTACAATTTATCTAAGAGAGTCCAAAAATTCCTTAGTCTTTTCCGGTGATCCAAAGTTATACACGGATCCTTCATGGTTAAAGCGTAGTGTCGCTGGGTAGCGTAAGGAGTACTGAATATTTAAATCCCTTAAACACTTGTTCGCCTGATCGAATGCCTTCCCCTTTCGGACCAGAGCTGGGGAAAAGTCTTGGAATAACATGATCTTGGATCCTCTATAGATCATGGCTTGGGAATCTTTTCCAAGATTTCTAGAGGCTTCTAGGAGTAGCTGCCTCTCCTTTATAGCTCTGCAGCCGGAACAGGACCGGGCGAGGGCGCTGGTTCGAGCCGGGCCCGCGTATTGCAACCCAGTAGGCTCATTCTACCCTTACCTGGCCTGATCCAGCCTCCAGATTTAAAAGCTGTGGCAGCCACTGCTTGAGAAACGCTGTAAGCTGGCCTTCCTCTTCCCGTTTGGGAAGGCCCAGCAAACGAATATTTTTTCGACGACCTCGATTATCGAGGTCATCAATATGATGCTTTAAGGTCTGGACTTGCTGTTCGAGAGTCTGGACCTAATCCATGGCCGATTGTGCTGTAGTTTCGGAGGTCGTGGCCTTTAGTTCTGCCCCTCCGACTCGGCACTCGATTTCTTTAATGTCTCGGTCGTGCTTTCGCAGTGCGGCCGAGAGTGAGTCCCATCGATTTCGGGATTCTTCAATGAAAGCATCGATCTTTGCATCAAGTTTAGAGATCATTTCCACAAGGCTTGCCACCGTAGGTAAGTCCCCCAGGGCGGCTGCGGACGCCTCTGCTGCAGCTGGAGAGGGTGGGGGAGGGTTTCCCGCTTGCCTTGAGCTGCGGGCTCCCTTCCTTTCGTCATTTTTGCTGAAGATTAAATTGTTTAAATTCAACACTGAGCAATGAATTAAATTAAAAAGTTATTTTAAATGATTTGGTGAGTGTGTTGGGGGTGGGTGACCCACTTTGCCCAAGTCTTGGGAGGAGCACTGTAGACTCAGACTTGCTGGGTCGCCGCCATCTTGGATCCCCCGTTTTGTGGCTTCAAGAGAGAAATTTTGTTCCTTCAGATTTTTCTCGAGCTCTGTTGCCTGTGGCTGCAGTAAGGATTCTTGTTTCTTTCCTGATTTTATTTTTCTGGATGTCATCTGCTCCTCGCAGTTGAAATAAATGCTTCCTCCATTTAAAGCAGTGTTAATGAATGACGTCCTGCCTTTTCTGCAACCTTAATGAAAATTTCCATTTTTCTTCTCTTAGACCAGAGTTGCTTAGACTTTGACACTGCCCTTTTGCCACTTTCGTTCTTTTTGCAATTTCATCAGGCCGATGGCATTGATTTAAATGGCCTTGTTTCCCCTGCCATAACCATGCCTTATGGTGGCCACCTTGTACTTGATTTTAGCTCAAAGTATTTACCTTGCTTTACAACTTCCCATCCTGTAATGTACAGTTATTTAAACATTTCTCTTATCCATGGAGATTTTAACTTTACTCACTGAGGACATGTACTGCCAACATACTGTGTTGGTTCAAATACAAAAATAAACTGTTGACCAAGCAATGCTCTAATTCTACTACTGACTCAAGTAGATGTGCATTTGGTCTGTGTGTTTGTTGTATTTTCATTCTATTAAATTTTGCACATTCTGTAGTTTTGGCAAAGATCTTGAGCAGATAGAATTGTATGTCAATGGCAGAACAACAATCTGTTGTTCTACATCAGCACTTCTTCACCTCACCAATACCCTAACAAAATTTCATTATGCTCCTGCCTGGAGGATTATCATTCTGTGACGACTGTGCTTGTATTACTTTACCTAGGGATAAAATCATATCTCATATCTCACTACTTGCACACAGATTACTACGTTTTGTTTTAAGAATCAATGCCAGCAACTGATTTGGTTGAATTTTTCTAGCTGAGTGTCTTTGCCTTTATACTCTCTGTTCTCATACAATTTTTCACATTCCTATAGTTACTGACACATTTCAATCATAGGCTCTGGAGACATTTTACAGTCCATAGATGATAAGATATCCTCTAAGTCTGCTTTGCCATTCAATAGCTGATCTGATAATTCTCTCCTACATTTTCCTGCCTTTTCCCATAATCTTTGATTCCTTTACTGATTAAAATCTGCCTATCTCATCTTTAAATATACTTAATAATCCAGCCTTTAAACTCCTCTCTGGTTAAATAAAAGTCCATTCATGGATTACTCTGAGAGAAGTAGTCCTACCTCATCTCTTCGAAGCTACTTGGATGCTGCCTGAACTGCTGTGCTCTTCCAGCACCACTAATCCAGAATCTGGTTTCCAGCATCTGCAGTCATTGTTTTTACCTCTGTCCTAACAAGGTGAGATGATGCCTGTGGTCCTACACTTGCCCACAAAGAGTAACAACCTCTAACAACCCCTAAGAATCTTTTATGTTTTGAGAAGGACTCCTCTTACTGTTATAAACTGCAGTGAGTACAGGCCAAACCTACTTAACCATTCCTCCAGAAGAAAATGCCTCCAAACCTGGGACCAACTCAATGAACCTTGTCTGGGCTGCCTCCAATACCAATATATCTCTCCTTAGATATGGAGACCCCTAAATTGTTCACAATATTCCAGATATGGTCTAATCAGTGCATTGTACAGTTATACCAAGACGTCCCTATTTTTATGCTTTATTCCCTTTGAAATAAAGGCCAACATTCCAATTGCCTTCCCTATTACCTGCTGAGCTTGTATGCTGGCTTTTTGTGATTGACACACAAGGACTCTCAAATTTCTTTGCTTTCTGCAATTTTTCTCCAGTTAAATAATATTCAGCCCCACTATTCTTTTTGACAAAGTTCATATTGTCACATGTTCCCACATTATTTCCATCTGCCGTGTTTTTGCCAACTTGCTTAATTTATCTATATCCATTTGTATGCTCTGTTATGCTCACTACTTGCCTTAACACCACCTGTGTGTCATCTGCTGCCTTGGTAATGGTACATTCACTTCTTTCATCCATTAATATGTCTTGTAAATAATTCTGACCCCAGTGTATGTTCACTTTGGCTTCTGTCATCATTTTTACATATTGAGATAAGTTCCTGCTATTTATTTTGATAATACTTGCAAGTTTACCTGAAGCCTTATTTTCTTCTTTAAATTTTCTTTGGTCATCTCTTTGTTGGTTTTGAAATGTTTCCAATCCTCTGGATTATCACTAATCTTTGCCATATTGCACGTTTTTTTTGTACACACCAGAATTATATTCTGTGAGTCTCTGAAGATTCTGGACGATTTGCTCTGGTACTGCTGAGATGAGAAAATGCTTAAGTGGCTTTACAGCTGGTAGTTGTTTCATGAATTCTTTGAAAACTGAGGGAAACACCTTCAATTGTCTCTTGATATTCTGACATGACAAAATGGAACATTATCAGGATACAATTGCCTGTATCCTGAAAAGCTGTAGTCCATTGCAGAGCAAGATGTAGTGTGGCTTAGGATACCAGTATCAATATAGTGTGGCACTGGAAAAAGCACAGGAGGTCAGGCAGCACCTGAGGAGCAAGAGAGTCGATATTTCAAGCATAACCCTGTTGACTGTCTTGCTTATCAGCTGATGCCTGATCTGCTGTGCTTTTCCAGCACCACATTTTATTGACTCTAACTTCTCTAGCATCTGTGGTCCTCACTATCGCATAGTGTTACCAGTCATATTAGAGCATTAGTAAAGGTTGTCTGTTCTGTATTTGAGTACTGTTATGTACTAATTAATGTTTAGTCAATCCTGCTTTTAACTTGCTACAGTACAAACCTTGGCATTTGAGACTTTATTATGCAGCACAGATAAGTCAAGCTTGTGAGACATTTGTTTTGACAGACCTTAGCTCACATGCATTGCTTGTATTCAAGACAGGCTTTTACTGTCTACCCTTTGGGAACAATGATATTTGTAAAAATTGTATAATTATTGACTTTTTTTCCTGAATTAACATAAATAGGTAAACTTATGATCATGATTACAGAAGTCAGATGTATGCTGACTTTTAGAGCCGTCAGCACCCATCCAATGGTCTAACTAAACAGGTTGTGAAAAGTATCTGCAAGGTTTCTGGATTTAAGTCTGTAGACTTTCATGCAGTCAAATCTATCAAATGTCAATACAACTGTATTCTAACTGAGTTTGATCTGTTATACTTTGCAGGATGGCCATACAAGTTGACAAGTTCAACTTTGAAGCACTTCCAGCATCTAGCAAAGTGCTGTGTACCGAAAACCTAAAGCAAATTGAAGAGGAAAGACGTCATGCTCAGGCTGTTGAGATCAACAACAAATTAAACATCTGCTGGAAGATCATATCCTTTCTCAGTAATTTCCCTGTGCAACAAAATTGTGCATTATGTGTACTGAGCTGTGTTAGAAATGTTAAGTGTGAGCACTATGAAGTGGTGTCAGGATCTTTGTCCAAAAGAAAAGTAGCTGTCTGTGGATGGCTGTTGCTTTCAAGCCTTCAGCATATCTATTAAAAATATTGAGTTAGTAAGTAACCATTCATCTATTTTGGAAAAATAAATTGTTGTTTTCCCCTTAAAGACTACTCCAAACTTTGTTGTGATTGGTCAAACATGCTCTCTTATTTTTTTCTTGGATCCGCAATCTGAGATGCATTAGCTGTTCCCTGCCATACAGTCATAGAGTCATAGAGATGTACAGCATGGAAACAGACCCATCGGTCCAATCTGTCCATGCTGACCAGATATCCCAAAGCAATCTAGTCCCACCTGCTAGCACCCGGCCCATATCCCTCCAAACCCTTCCTATTCATATACCCATCCAAATGCCTTTTAAATGTTGCAATTGTACCAGCCTCCCACTTCCTCTGGCAGCTCATTCCATACATGTACCACCCTCTGTATGAAAAAGTTGCCCCTTAGGTATCTTTTATATCTTTCTCCTCTCACCCTAAACCTATGCCCTCTAGTTCTGGACTCCCCGACTGCAGGGAAAAGACTTTGCCTATTTACCGTATCCATGCCCGTCATAATTTTGTAAACCTCTAGAAGGCCACCCCTCAGTCTCCGACGCTCCAGGGAAAACAGCCCCAGCCTGTTCAGCCTCTCCCTATAGCTCAAATCCTCCAACTCTGGCAACATCCTTGTAAATCTTTTCTGAACCCTTTCAAGTTTCACAACATCTTTCCGATAGGAAGGAGACCAGAACTGCACGCAATATTCCAAAAGTGGCCTAACCAATGTCCTGTGCAGCTGCAACATGACGTCCCAACTCCTGTACTCAATACTCTGACCAATAAAGGAAACCATACAAACGCCTTCTTCACTATCCTATTTACCTGCGACTCCACTTTCAAGGAGCTATGAACCTGCACTCCAAGGTCTCTTTGTTCAGCAACGTTTCCGAGGACCTTACCATTAAGTGTATAAGTCCTGCTAAGGTTTGCTTTCCCAAAATGCAGCACCTTGCATTTATCTGAATTAAACTCCATCTGCCACTTCTCGGCCCATTGGCCCATCTGATCAAGATCCTATTGTAATCTGAGGTAACCCTCTTCGCTGTGCACTATACCTCCAATTTTGGTGTCATCTGCAAACTTAGTAACTGTACCTCTTATGCTCGCATCTAAATCATTTATGTAAATGACAAAAAGTAGAGGACCCAGCACTGATCCTTGTGACACTCCACTGGTCACAGGGCTCCAGTCTGAAAAACAGCCCTCCACCATCACCCTCTGTCGTCTTCCTTTGAGCCAGTTCTGTATGCAAATGGCTAGTTCACCCTGTATTCCATGAGATCTAACCTTGCTAACCAGTCTCGCATGGGCAACCTTGTAGAATGCCTTACTGAAGTCCATATCGATCACATCTACCACTCTGCCAACTTAATTTCCAGTATGACATTCTTCTTTGCTCCCACTTTTGTTTCCTACTATCCTCTAAACAACAGGAACAGCTTCAAACTCCTGTGTTCTCGAGCAGGCTGTTTGACTTACTTTCATTCTGCTGTTGGATGTAAACTCATCTATGTATGTTCTTAAATCTACCACTGCATTTCGATTTTTAAAAAAAATCTATGTTTGAATTACTTAAACTTCTTAAATTTTAGCTTTATTTCCAGTTTTTTTTTCTTTTTAAATCCCTGCGATGAGCTGTTACCTTTTAACTGTGTTCGAGGTTCGACACACAGCTTTTCATTCCCCGTCCGAAAAACAACTACACTGGCTAAGGTTCGCAGGTAGCTTTGTGACAGTGGCTTGTTATCCCTTAGTTTCTGAGGATTTACCATTGTAATTAATTATCTTGATCAGGCCTCAAATATCTCTCTGAGCTCATTAAGCCGGGGGATATTTTGACTCTTTCATTTATCCCAGTACCTTTAGTAATGAACAGCATTGGTCACTAACCAAACCTTGTGAGGCACCACTTTGCAACATTTGCCAGTCTGAGTAATTATTTTGAGCTATTCATTATTTTTCTGTATTGTTGCCAGCTTGGTACCATTCTGCTACATGTTGCTTAACTCTGAATTTTTTGAGCAAAGTAATGAAGAAGGGTTACATCCGAAACAACGACTTCTCTGCCTCCTGATGCTGCCTGGCTTGCTGTGTTCTACCAGCCACCTGTCTGTCTTAAGAGTTGAGAATAACAGGGCAGATCTAGGATGATAGATGGAGGTTTCAGGAGTACACCTGTCAATTTGAGGATAACAGGGTAGTCCAGCGTTCTAAGGCTTGCTGATGCTGATGGGTTATAGTGAATGATTCTTGGTCAAGGGTATACCAAGGGCAATGGAGCAATGCATCAGGCAAGTCTGTGACATCCCAATTGCATGCAAATTCTCTCCAGAATGAGGACCTTGCAGGATCTCTTATGATATGCTACTGAGGAAGTACTAGTACATTCAGGGTTTGTATCAATCAGGCAGATGCTGCTTGATGTCGAGGAATGGTGTTCAAGTATAATTGCTGAACTTTCACCCTATCGAATAAGAGGGTGCCTTCTCGCTTGTCTCTACGATGGGATTTGCTGGGGCTCCTGTCTCTGAATTTCAAATTGAATAGTAACCTCTATAATGTGCACAGCCAGCTGCTCTCCCTCTGAGTGGAGATGTGGCATACTTAGTTTGCCATCTTCATCCTTGATAAGAGAAGATGATCCCGCCCAGAGAAAAGTTATGTCACAGAAGTAGGCCATTTGGACTATCAGGTCTGTGTTGGCCAGTAAAGAGCTACTCAAGTGATTGGGTAGGAAGGCACACCTACAATTTATGGAAAAATAAATCCTATTTTACAGCTCTTCGTTCATAGCTATTTTGGATCATATCACTTCAAATGCATATTCAAATATTTCTAAAATTTGTGATGTATTTCAATCTTCCTTTTTGCCAGTCAATTCCAGATTCACACTCCCCTCTGCGAAAATAAGACCTTCTGCTCAAGTTACCTCTAATCCTTCTGAATACTTTATGTTTATGCCTTCTGGTTCTTGATTTGTCTGCAAACAGAAAACAACCTTCATATCTACTCTTTCCAGGTTCTGTGATTTTATAAACCTTAAGTAAATCTCACCTTAATATCTCTGTTCCAAAGAACGAATCCCAACCTAGCCAACCATTCCTTATTACTAAAATTTTCTTCCTGAAAAAAAAATGGTAAGTTTTCCCTTACCCTCCCCAGCAGAATTGCATCCTTCCTAAAAATGAAGTCTCCTGTCCAACTGCTGTCTGCTATTGTCTAACTAGTGTTTTATAATTTTTGGATTTTAACCTCCCTACTCTATTCCTCAACCAATAAAGAAACATATCCTGAATGCCATTTTGGCTGTTTTATTTGCCTGTCCTGCTACCTTCAGGATACGTTCCCTCTAGTTTTTACTGCTGCTGTGTGGACCATCTGTTTCTTTTCTTTTTCCTCTTTTTGTATCTTTTTTTTTCTTCTTCTTTTCTGTCTCCTACTTACCTCAGACGAACTCAATGGATTCTCAGTCTTGTGGAGGTGCAGTGAGGATTTGATGGACTCTCAGCCTTGCGTAAGACCAGCACGGAATGTCTGCCTCCTCAGAGAAGACCAGTGTAACTTTCGGATTTTAAGACTGCAATGCTGATCATTAACCTTTATTAATTCACTTTCCTAATTTATACCTAAGACTTTGCCCCTAAGTATCTTTGCACCTAAAATGGTGCCGGAAATGGCGACTTTGTACGCTTTTCACTGTAGTTGTGTATCCCTGTAGTTGAGTTGGCATGACAATAAACCTAATTCTAATTTGAAGAAAAGCTACTTTCCTCATAAGGTTTTGAATCTTTGGCATCTCTGCTCTAGTTGTGCACAAGCTGTGTGTAAGTTGATGTGAAGCTGGGATAACTGGGTTTTTGTTTTTCAGGGATATGGGGAGCAGGCAGTAAAGTGGAATTTAAGTCCAAAATCACCCCTGGTCATGCAGACTCGATGGGGCATATGTGCTTTTCCTCATCCTGTTGGTTGTGTTCTTATGATTCGTTAGTCTGCAACTGTGTTCCAATATGATGTTACCTGGTGGGTCTCTCTAGCTTTTTATATTAAAAAAAGGCTAATTAATTATTTAACATTTATACCACTTTGTGGTCATTATTTGTGAGGTTGTCATGTCTTCCCCAAGTCCCCCATCCCTATTGATGCTCAACAGCAAATGTCTCAACGTTCAGTGCTACTTTGAATGAAAGATCAGGACCATTACAAACAAGACCAAGAGCTTGACACAAAGAAGAGTATTTTAAGGATAGAATACCATGAGGCTTTGTTCAGGAAAAGAATTCCAGAGCCAAACCACAAACAGTAAATGAACAGCTGCCAATCGTGGAGTGAAGGAATAGGCAAATGAATCAATCACTGTGATAAGGGCAAGCGTTTGGTTGCTTTAACTCTAGAAAAGACACTGTGTGAGAGAGGGTACAGGCAGGAGAGGTTTGATTAAGCTGGAAATTACAGATGTTTGAGCAGAGCACGAGTATAGTCAAATCTAGAACTAGGGAGATCTACATGGCAGTTTGAGTGGCAATAAACTAAGAAAAGCAAAAAAGGCAGACATTGGTGGAGGTAGAAGCAAGGCATCTCTGAATGAAGCAGTATTGAAATTGCAGCTTAGGAGCAAATAGGACAAATGTGTGAAATGGAATTTGTAACAATGGTACAGAGCTTGTAGTGGGGTCAAAGTCAAAGATGTGGAACTTTGTTAGTGGGAATACATTACAACTAAATTGCAAAATGCTGATTTTATAAGGGAGTAAAAATGGAGTTGGACAAGATTTTATTGAAAGTTTAAGAAGTAAAAAAAAACCCTTCAAGTCTGCTGGGTATAAAGGAGCTTTCGTCTCAAAAAGGGGTTTGAGCCTCATTGATTCTGCACCTTGCTTAAGACCATTTTTCCAAAGGCTGCATACTGCAGCTGACACAGAAAATTCCTAAAGCTACAGCACAAATCATCCAGCCACAGTTAAAGTTGCAGTCACTGCTGTATGTCTTGACCATGCCATTACCAGAAAATGTGGGCCCAATACCTTTGTTTTACTTTCTGCTATTTACCAAGTTCCTCCCCTGAAATTTCTTTATGTTCTACTGAATTAATGATATTACATAAATGTTATACAAGTTGAATGTTAAACCCTTGTAATTAATTCAGTTATGTCATTTGCAACAGTAAGTGTGACATCACTGCTGTTGATCTAGAAATGCATTATAGAGTCATTGCTTCATTGAATCCTTACAGTGTGGGAAGCAGGGCCATTCAGCCCATAAAGCCCACAGACACCCTCCAGAGAGCATTCCATCCAGACCCACCACTCCTACCATATCCCTCTAACCCACATTTCCCATGGCTACTCCAACTCACCTATAGATCCCTGGATACTATGGAGTAGCATGGCAAGTCCACCTAACGCCCACAATTTTGGTATGTGGCAAGAAACAGGACCCTTCGAAGGAAATCCATGCAGGTATAGGGAGAATGTCCAAACTCCACATAGACTTTCAGAGATGCCAGATCACTTCATCCAAAATTCATACATCAACATTCCATTCATTTTTTTCTTTCTCAGTTAGAATCAATGAAGTGTAGTAACCATATTTGATTAGTTTTATGTGCTTTAGAAGCCATAACAGCTAGGTTTCTTAGCACATTGTATTTCAAATGTAGCAGTTAGTCAAAATGTTGTTAATTTGTTTCAGAAGATTAAACGTGTGAATTCTGCTCATTGAGATATGAAATGAAAGAACACATTGTGGATAAATGCTGCTGCATTTTGACAAGTATTACAAAAACCTATTAGTATAGCCATCCTATTTATTGTAACGACAACTATGATTCTATTTATAGCTTTTAACATAGTAAGCATAAATAACTTTAAAGGCAAATTGCATGCAGCACAAATGATATTGACATCTTTGATAGAAATTACAGCTTGTCTGCCCTATTACCTCAGCTACATGATTTAATTTCTAGAACTGGAGTTGATTTTACTGGCTCAGCAAGAACAATATTGTCATTTAATTACAAGAAATGTGATGATAGTTCAGCCCATTTTGTTTTGCACAAGTTATTAAACTTAAAATATTTATGAAGGATCTTGTATATTCCTTATGCATAATATAAAATTTAATATTTCTTTAATAATTTGTTAACTACTTGTCCAAAAGGTCAGGCCACAAATACATTGTGTCTTTCACAGTGTAGAATTGAAATTTTAATCGAATAGTTCTGAGAGTAAAGGTTATACTCTTCTAATATTTGATGTGATTAGTTGTATAATAATCTTTTCTGCTGTCCAGTAATTTCAAACCGTCTACCTCTACCTGTATTGTTTTTATTGCGACTGTGCATATAATTTTGAACATGATCGCATGACCTTCCATAGGAGCTTTCTGCTCCCCATTTCTGAGTAGTAATGTGCAGTGTTCATATTGAAAGTGATTAATGTTGGTCTTCAAAGAACCCCAGATGGAATCCCAGGAGTAAAACCCATGCTGATAATGCCTTTTTTTGGCCATGCTGGACACAGATTTAAGACATTCTAAAATTCAATAACTTGAAAATCATATGACTCCAGGTTAGAGTCATAGAACATAGAACAATACAGCGCAGAACAGGCCCTTCGCCCTTCAATGTTGTGCCGACCTGTGAAGCCTATCCCCCTACACTGTGCCATCATCATCCATGCGCTTATCCAAGCATTGTTTAAATCTCCCAAATGTGGCTGAGTTAACTACATTGGCAGGCAGGGCATTCCACACCTTTACCACCCTGAGCAAAGAACCTGCCTCTGACATCTGTCTTAAATCTATCAGCCCTCAATTTGTACCTTTGCCCCCTCATACAAGCTGACGACATCATCTGAAGAAAAAGACTTTCACTGTCTACCTTATCTAATCCTCTGATCATCTTGTATGTCTCTATCGAATCCCCTCTTTGCCTCCTTCTTTCCATTGAGAACAGACCCAAGTCTCTCAGCTTTTCCTCATAAGACCTTGCTTCCAGACCAGGCAACATCCTGGTAAATCTCCTCTGCACCTTTTCCAATGTTTCCACATCCTTCTTGTAATGGGGGTGACCAGAACTGTACACATATTCCAAGTGCGGCCGCACGAACATTTTGTATAGTTGCGGCATGACATCACGGCTCCGGAACTGAATTCCCCTATCAGTAAAACCTAGCACACCACGTCCCTCCTTAACAGCACAGGGTGGCAACTTTCATGGATCTATGTACATGGACACCAAGATGCCTCTGCACATCCACACTACAGAGAATCTTTCCATTGACCCAGTATTCTGCCTTCCTGTTGTTCTTCCCAAATTGAATCACCTCACATTTATCTGCATTCAACTCCATTTGCCACATCTCAGCCCAATTCTGCAGTTTATCCAAGTCGTCCTGTAACACTCTGTCCACTACCCCACTGACTTTAGTGTCATCTGCAACCCATTCACCTATGCCTGCGTCCAAGTCATTTATAAAAATGGCAAACAGCAGTGGTCCCAAAACAGATCCTTGTGGCACACCATTATATCCGGACTCCAGGCTGAACATTTTCCATCAACCCCCACTCGCTGCCTTCTTACAGAAAGCCAGTTTTTAATCTAAACTGCAAAAAATCACCCTCAATCCCATGCATTTTCTCCAAAAGCCTATCATGTGGAACCTTATCAAAGGCTTTACTAAAGTCCATCAACTGTCCTACGCACATTCATATGCTTGGTCACCTTCTCAAAAAACTCAGAGGTTTGTGAGACATGACCTTGACAAAATCATGTTGACTATCTCCAATCAAATTGTTGCTTGCTTGATGATTATAAATCCTATCTCTTATAATCCTTTCCAAAACTTTTCCTACAACGGACGTAAGGCTCCCCGGTCTGTAATTACTTGGGTCATCTCTACTGCCCTTCTTGAACAAGGGCACACCATTTGCAATCCTCCAGTCCTCTGGTACCAAACCTGTAGACAATGATGACTCAAAGATCAAGGCCAAAGGCTCCACCATCTCCTCCCTAGCTTCCCAGAGAATCCTCTCATAAATCTCATCCAGCCCAGGGTGGCAACTTCCCTTACCTTATCACTGCCTACCTGCTGGCCTGACGTGGACATACATATCAAGGACATGCAATACCTGTTCCATAAACCAGTTCCACATTTCAATTGCCTACATCCCCTGCATTTTTGCTACCCCATTCTATGTCTCCTAAGTCTTGTCTAATTGCATTATAATTGACCTTGCCCCATCGATAACTCTTCACTGTGGCATGTACCTATCCCTTTCCACTGCTAAACTAAACGTAATTGAATTATGGTCACTCTCTCTCCACAGTGCGCATTTACCACTAAATCAAACGCCTGTCTTGGTGCATTACCAAACACCAGATCCAGTGTGGTCTCCCTTCTTGTCGGCCCTTCGACATACTGTGTCAGGCAAGCCTCCTGCACACATTGGACAAAAAGTGATCCATCCGACGTACTAGAGTTTTATATAGCATTTCCAGTCAATGTTGGGGAAGTTAAAGTCCCCTATAATGACCACGCTGTTCCTTTCACTCCTAACCAGAATTGTTTTGCCAATCCTCTCCTCCACATCCCTGGAACTCTGTGGAGGCATATAAAAAAAACTCCCAGCAGTGTGACCTCTCCTCTCCTGTTTCTAACCTCAGCCCATTCTACCTCGTAGACGAGTTCTCGTCAAAACTACTTTCAGCCACCGTTATTCTGTCCTTGACTAACAAGGCCACACCTTCCCTCTTTTACTGCTTTCCCTGTTCTTAATGAAAGATGTAAACCCTGGAACTTGCAACATCCATTCCTGACCCTGCTCTATCCATGTCTCTGAAATGGCCACAACATTGAAGTCCCAGGTATCTATCCATGCTACAAGCTCCACCTACCTTATTTTGGATACTTCTGGCATTGAAGTAGATACACTTCAAACCAACTTGCAGTCTGCCAGCACATTCCTGTGACCATGAAATCCTGTCCATGCCCTCCCTACTCTCCGCCTCCTGTGCACTGGAACTACACCTCAGGTCCCCATCTCCCTGCTGAGCTAGTTTAAGCCCACCAGAATAGTCCCAGCAAGTTTCCCGCTCAGGATATTAGTACCCTTCTGGTTCAAGCGAAGACCATCCTGTTTGTAGAGGTCCCACCTTCCCCAGAATGAGCCCCAATTATCCATATACCTGAAACCCTCCCTCTTGCACCATCCTTGCAGCCACGTGTTCAGCTGATATCTCTCCCTATTCCGTGCCTTGCTATCACATGGCATGGGTAACAAACCAGAGATAATAACTCTGTTTTAGCTCTCAGCTTACACCCAAGCTGCCTGAAATCCTGCCTTACATCCCTATCCCTCTTTCTATGTCGTTGTACCTACGTGGACTCTTCAGGACCCCAAAGACAATCTGAGACATCACTGACCCTAACACCTGGAAGGCAACACAAACCATGAGTCTTGTTTGTTCCCAACAAACCTTGTATCTGACCCTCTAACTCTTGAGTCCCCAAAGACTAACACTCTACTCCTTTCTCTCCTTCCCTTCTGTGCAACAGGGACAGGTTCTGTGCCAGAGACCTGCACCCCATTGCATACCCTTGGTAAGTTATCTCCCCCCAACAGTATCCAAAACGGTATACTTGTTTTGCAGGGGAATGACCACAGGGACCCCTGCACTGACTCCACCCCCCCCCTCCCCCTTCTAACAGTTACCCAGCTTCCTTTGTGCCTAGGAGTAACTGCTTCTCTGTAACTCTTATCTATCACAGCGTCTGCCTCCTGAATGATCCAAAGTTCAACCAGCTCCTGCTCCAGTTCTGTAACACGGTCTTGGAGAAGCGAGAGTTGGGTGCACTTCCTGCAGATGTACTTGGATGGGACACTAATGGCGTCCCTCACCTCAAACATCATGCAGGAGGAACATTTCTCTCCCTGCACTGTCATTCCTGCTAGTCCCCTTGTCAGAATGGGGAAAAAAAAAGAGAAGCTTACTTGATATGTCCCTGGTGTTTAAGGTTAGAGGAGGTGATTGGTGGGAGGGCCTACAAAGGTAGGGTCTTTGGTTTAGAAAGCACTCACTTGTATAGCTGGACGGAAATAAAAAGTTACTCCTTTCCCAGAAACTCTGCTCTCTGATGTCAGATGTAAAGACTCAAATCAGTGATCCACCGCTCTCGAAAGACCCTCGTCCAAGCTCCTGCACCTAGAGTCCAGCAGGTTTATTTGAAAGTACAAGCTTACGGAGCGCTGCTCTTTTGTCAGGTAGCTAGTGGGGCAGGATACATAGGACACGTCTTATAAGACAACTGTCTTTTTCTCTTTCTCCTCTTCATCTATCCTCATCAATCTCTTCTTGTCTGATATCTTTTTGTATGTGGGCATTTCTTTGAATTAAACTGTTTGAGAGCCTGTCAGTCTGTCAAACCAAGTCCAGCTGCTCTTCAGTGTGTTCAGGTATGAAAGCTGGCACTTGAGTTTCAGTAGAACTGAACTTTCTGTCTCCATGGTAGTCAGGTCACAGAGGCTTATCATTGGGAAGCATTTGTGAAAGATCACACTCTTGTCTCCACAAATCCTTTTTATCCCTAATTAGAAGAAAAAACCCAACCCTCTTACAAAACCTCACTTGGAGCAATGGTCATGCCAGGCACTTGTGTGGCATCTATGTTAACTGCCACTTAACTGATTCAAGCCTGAATCATACAGTACAGAAGAGGTGCTTGGGTACATCATGTCTGTGCTGTGAAAAATACATTAAATCTGCATTAGTAATGATTTCTAGCACTTGGCACATAGCGTTGAATGTTAGGACACTTCAAATGCTCATCCAAGTACTTTAAGATTGTGCGGTTTCCTGCCTGAACTACCCTCCACTGCATTCAACATACCTCCACCTTCTGGGTGAAAACACTTTTTTTTCCCTCAAGTTCCCCCCATGAACTTCCTGCCTGTCACCCTGAAATTATGCCCCTTTGGTATTGATCCTTCAACTAAGCAAAACAGTTGCTTTCTATTCACTCTGTCCATGCTGTTCAAACAGCTCGGTCAGGCCTCCTCTTCAATCATTTGCTACAAAGAAAACACCTGAGCTTATCCAGCCTCCCTTCATAGCCAAATTGCTACTGTTCTCAGCTACCTCCTAATGAATCTCCTCTACATCACCTGCAGCAGCGTCACATCCTTCCTATAGAGCGCAGTAACCAGATTTGCATGCACTACTTTAGCTGTGGCCAAACCAAATTCTTATACATCTCCAGTGTCACCACCTGCTCTTATAACCTATACCATGACTAAAAAGACAAGTGTCTTCTATAGTTTTACTCTAATATGCTCTGCTACGTTTAGAGATTTTTGGACAAGCAACCCAAGGTCCCTCTTTTCCACTGGGCTTCCTAATGCCCTATTATACATTCAGTAGTCCCTTGTCTTGTTATTTCTTCTAGACTGCATCACATCAACATTCACATGTTAAATTCCATCTGTCATGATCTACCAATCTGACCAATTGTTTCTATCCCCTATAACTGAAGACCACCTTGCTCACTGTCTATCAGTAAGATAATCTTCATGTCATCTTCAAACTTACTTGTCATTCCCTCCACATTGTCATCTACATGGTTTGTATAATCCACAAAAATAAGAGATTGAGCACTGGTCCCTGTGGTATTCCGCTAGACTCTACTCCCTTGTTGCAACTTTATATTAGGCATTGGTGAGAATGCATCTGGCGAACAGTGTGTAGTTTGGTCTCCTTTCTTAAGGAAGGATTTCATTTGAAGCGGTTCAGAGAAAGTTGAATAGATTAATTCCGGACTTGAAAGATTTATCTTATGTGGAGATGCTGGCCAGTTTTGACCTATATTTTAGAAGTTTAGAAGTATGACGGGGCATCTAATTGAGATATATAAGATGCTAAAGTGGATTGACCGTGTCAATATCAGGAAATCTCCTTGGCAGGAAATCTAATGTAAGAGATCATAGTTTTAGGCTAAACAGTGGTGGCTATAAAATAGGTGAAGAGGAATTCGGTCTCTCAAAGGATTGTGTATCTGTGGAATTAACCATGCCCAACATGCAGTGGATGCTGGACACAATAAATTTGAGGAGGGGATGAATATTTTTAATTAGTAATGCGTGGAAACAAGATGGAGAGCATGCAGGAAAGTGAAGTTGAGGCTGAAATGAGATCAGCCATGATCATATTAAATAGTGGAGCAGGCTCAAGGGGCTGAAATGCCTATACTTGCTCCTAGTTCTTTTATGCAGAATTTTTCAGAAAATTTAATTTTTTAATCTTGAGCCAACATTCTGACTTCTGATCTTATGGCAGACAGAAGGTCTTTAGTGAAATAGATGTTTTGGCCTTGGGCACTACCCTGAAGATCACCTGCAACGATTTCTTGGAGCTGAAATGTTTGCTCCCCACTAACCACGATCATCATCCTTTGAGCCCGGTGTCATTCCAACCATTAGCTTCTTTCCCCCTTTATTCTTATTGACTTCAGTTCCACTCAGGTTCCTCAATGCCATATCTGGAGAATTGCTGCTTTGATGTTAAGGGCCGTCCCAGCTTTTGAATTTAACTGTTATCCATTGTTTACAAGGCATTGGCGAGACTGCATCTGGAGTCTGTTTTGAAGTTAAATGTCTGCCTAAATATATACAACATTTGCAACAAGATAGATAATTTGAAGGCACAAATAGAAGTAATTGTGTATGATTTTAGTTGCTGTTGTTCAGATATAGTTAAAACGTGACCAGGATTGGGAACTGAAAAACCAGATATGTTGATTATTTGGGAAGGAGAGCAAGAAGGGGGAAAAAACAGCTGAGTAGCACCATAATAAGTGATGAGATCAGTACATTAGTGAGAGGCAGTCTTAGATTCAATAATGAAGATATAGACTCAAGTTGTAATCAAGAAACATCAGACCAAGGTTATCAGGAGTTGTTTACAGACCATCAAGCTACAGTGAAAATATTGGCAAATCAGGAATGTAAATCATGAGCGATCATACGAATTATAACTTCAATTTACATATTCAATGAGTCATCTAAATCAGCATTAATGTGTGGAGCATGAATTCCTGGAATGTGTTGGAGATGGGTAACTGGAGATATATGTTCAGAAACAAACTAGGGATTGGCTATTTTAGATTTGGGTTGTTTAAGGCTGCATGTGCTGACACCCAGAAGCATGCACAGTACCAGTAGAGTATCCGATTTAAATTTAAGTAAAGAACATTAGCATCCTTAAAAACATCTACAAAATGTGAAACCAATAAAAGTATATTAAAGAAGGGGAAAAGTGCTCAAGTAGAACTTTCTACATTTTTAAAAGTATCAGCTTTATATTGCACAGTCTGAAAAGCACGAGAGGTGGGCATGCACATTCAGAACTTGTCTTTGTTCTTTTGGTGTCTGCAGATACTTAGATCATTTAATTAAGAAGGGCTAATTAGTAACTCTTTTGTAAAGGACCTACTTGGAAATGATGATCACGATATGCTGGAGTTTTGTATGAAGTCTGAAATGAGATTTCTAAATCTGCACAAAAGAAAGTATGGAAGTATGAGGTGCAAGTTGATTATGATCATTTGGGAAACTAGAAGCTTAAATGGTAGACAGGAAATGGTTGGTAGTCAAAGTATTAAATGGTCTGCAACAAATATACATTCCATTAAGACAAAATCCTTGCAAGAAAGTGAGTCAACTGAAGCTATCAAAACCATTTAAATATGCATCACATCAAAAGAAGTGGATTGTAAGTTTTCCAGAAAAAGGAATAAACCTGAATTTTGGCAAAAAATTAATACCCCCCAAATGATAATCAAGCAACTATTAAATAAAGTGAAAAGAGAACGTTATTGCATGCTAGTGAGTTTAAAAAAACGTTGGAAGAGGAAAGAGAAAAAAATTGCTGGAAAAGCAGGTTTGGCAACATCTGTGTAGAGAAATCAGAGTTAACATTTCAGGTCCAGTGATTCTTCCTCAACTGATGGTAGCTAGGAAAATGTTGATTTGTATGCAGGAAGGGAGTAAGGAGTAAACAATAAGTGGAGATTGAGCCCAAAGCGAGAGAAGAACAGTTGGACAGACAAAGGAGTGGATAATGATCTGGCTAGAAGGGTGAATAACTGTTAATGGGACTGCTAGTGGAAGAAGAGAGGAAATGGAACACTGTAGACTTATTAGTTTCCTGTCAGTCATAAGGAAAATGTAAGAATCTATTATAAAGGATGTGATAACTAAATATTTCTGAAATACTCATGTGATAAGGCAGAATCAACATGGATTTAGGAAAGGGAACATGAGTTTGACAAATGTTGGAGATTTTAATGATGGCGCTTGTGGTAGAGATGAAAGAGAACCAGTGAATGCGGGGTACTTGGATTCTCAAGACAGTTTTTGATAATTTCACATCCACAAGGTTAGTAACAAGATTAGATGACATGGGATTGAGGATTTTATACAGTTGTGGATTGTGACCTGGATGATGGACAAAACCAGTGGAAATAATGGGTCATTCACAAGAATACAGGCTGTTAGAGTAATGCTGCAAGAATTAGTATCTGGAACACAGCTGTTCACAATTTATATCAATGATTTAGATGTGGAGTCTGAATATAATATTTCCAAATTTGCTGATGGCACACAACTGGGTAGGAATTTGAGTGGAGAATGTAAGAAGGCTTCAGTGTGCATATACAGGTTAACTGAATTGGTGAATACGTGACAGATGAAATACAATATGAATAAGCTGAAGAATTTTAGAAACTCAACCATTGAGCATAGTCATAATCATACAGATGTACTGCACGGAAACAGACCCTAGGGTCCAACTTGTCCATATCGACCAGATGTCCCAACCCAATCTTGTCCCACCTGCCAGCACCTGGCCTATATCCCTCCAAATCCTTCCTATTCATTTATCTATCCAGATGCCTTTTAAATGTTGCAATTGTACCAGCCTCCACCACTTCCTCTGCTAGCTCATTCCATACACTTACCATCCTCTGTGTGAAAACGTTGCCCCTTAGGTCTCTCTTATATCCCTATCCTCTCACCCTAAACCTATGCCCTCTAGTTTTGGACTTCCCCACCCCAAAGGAAGAGACTTTGTCTATTGGTCTTATCCATGCCCCTCATGACTTTATAAACCTCTATAAGGCCACCCCTCAGCATCCAACACTCCAGAGAAAACAGCCCTAGCCTATTCAACCTCTCCCTTTAGCTGTTCAAGACAGAAATCAATTGACTTTTGAATTTCATCAAGGAATATGATCATAATGAGGAAAACAGCATTGATATAGCTTATCAATTCTGTTTAAGTGATGGAGCTAGTACCACAAACCATATGGCTGATTCCTACTCCTTTTTCATAGGTTTCGACTTATGAATAGACTTTTAATGGTAGAATGCAGAATATGATGGGTTATGAGTTTACATATTGTGGTTGAATTGTGTTCCCATTGTTGATATGGACAGTACCTCATAAATGCTCAGTCATACGTTACTAGATCTGTTCAAGATGTATTTCATGTAGCACAGTGGTATTTGCACAATTGAGGATATTCTGTCTGTGAAAGTCAGATTTTGTCTCCATAAGGGCTGTGAGTTGATCACTCCTACCAATACTGTGATCAATAGATACATCTGCAGATGGGTGAGGATAAATTTGTCAACCTCTTGTTGGTCCCCTCACGGCCTGCCTCCAGTCAGGCAGCTGTGTCCTTTAGTCGTGCAACTATTAAGGATGGACATTTGAAGTCCTCCACCCAGAATTCATTGTGTCCTTGGCAACCTCAGTCCTTCTTCCATTTCATATTGATCATGAGTGAAAACTGATTCATTAGGCCATAAGATATCAGGGCAGAATTTGACCATTGAGGCAATCATGTCTACTTTGCCATTCGTTCATTGCTGATATGTTTCTTAAACTCATTCTCCTGCCTTTTCCCTGCAGCCTTTGATCCCCTTACTAATCAAGATCCTTCTTATCGCTGTCTTAAAAATATTTAAGACTAAGTATCCACAGCTTTCTGTGGCAATGATTTCCACAGAATCACCACCGTCTAGCTGAAGAAATTCATCCTTATCTTGTTCTAAAAGGTTGTGCCTTCACTCTCAGGCTGTAGCCTTTGGTTCCTAGTCTCTCCAGCATGTGGAAACATCTTCTTCGTGCCCACTCTATGCAGGTCTCTCAGTATTCTGTAGGTTTCAATCAGATCCCCTTTATAGTTCTAAACTCCAAGCACAGACCCAGAATCCTCAAATCCTTATATGACAAACCCTTCATTTCAGCAACATTGTTGTGAACCTCCTCCAAGGCCAATACATCCTTTCTCAAATACAGGACTCAAAACTGTTCACAAATGTGGTCTAACCGGAGCCGTATACAGCCTGAGCAGTACACCCCTGCTCTTGTAATCTAGTTGTCTCAATAAGAATGCTAACATTGCATTTACTTTGTTTACTACCAAATGAACCTGTCAATTAAACTTAACAGAATCCTGTACTAGAGCTTCTAAGTCCCTTTGTGCTTGATACTTCAGAAAGATTTCCCCATTTCGCAAATAATCTCTGCCTCTTCTTATCAAAGTGCATAAACTTACATTTTCGCACATTGTATTCCATCTGCCGCTTCTTTGACCACTCTCCTAGCCCGTTCAAGTTCTTTTCCAGCCTCCTCATCACCTCACCATCTTCAAACCCTTAAGCTTCCCCAGCACGTTCTCCTTAGTGATGGCCACTACACTCACCTCTGCCTCATGACTCCCTTGAGGTTCTACTATGCTCCTGGAGTCTTCAATCGTGAAGACTGATGCAATATGCCTGTTCTGTTTTTCCCCTGTTTTTGTTCCACGTTGCTGCTCCTTGAGCCTCATTTTCCAGTGGTACAATGCCTAGTCTTGCATTTCTCTTGCCTTTAATATATCTTAAAAACTCTTGCAGTTTTCTTTTATGTTACTAGGTAGTTTACCCTCCTATTTCATCATCTACCCACAACTTGTTGTCCTCTGCTGATTTTTCCAGTTCACCTGCACTTTGAAGCTCCCCCTAATTCTTGGCATAGTTCCTTTCTTACATTATCAGTATGAAATTTCCTTGTTCATGTTGAACTTGATGCAGTGAAAACTTAATGGAGTCAATGTTGAGGACCCCTGGCATCGTTCCTGCCAGTCAGCCATGATGCTGCTACCTCTGATGGTTTTGCCTTTGTTTTGTGTTAGGATATATCCAGGATGATGATTGTGGTGTCTGGGACATTGTAAGGTTTAATTTTGTGAATGAGTATTTCATGCTGCTGTTTTAATAGTGTGGAGGATGGCTCCCCCAATTATGTCATCTTCAGATAAAGAGGTTAAGCAGCATTGTCAGGGCACAGTTTGCTGTTGGTTCCAGTGTCTACTTTACTGCATGAGGTTTGTCTTGTTTTATTTGTTTTCTTAGAGTTTGTAGCAGTTTGATACAACTGAGGTACTTGCTAGGCCCCTTTAGAGGATGCCTATGGTCCTTAAGTGAAATGAGATTTTATGTATAAGTTACATGATCATGTGTCTGCTGTCATGAGTTACCTCTCTTCTTGGTTTTTAAAGATGTTTTCACTCATTAGTTTCTGGATAAAACTGTTAAATTATCCTGCATACAGTTTACCATCTGATGGGCTTTGATGTTAATGGCAAACTGTAACTTGCCAGGCTTCTTTTTCCTGCATCAAATTGAGCTCTTGTTACATATTTGTTTTTCTCTTACACATTCAAAATCAGCACTTAGCTGACTATTCATAGACATGTCTTTTGAATGCTTTATTGACTTAACCATTTTGTATAGCTGAGCTGAATTGCATTGGGCATTGCAATGCTGCAATATAAAAACATATCCACAAGATCTTACTATCATTACCATTGAGCAAGGCATTTTCCTATTTAATTACTAATTCAACGCATCCAAATCTCTTCACCCACATCTCCATCTACCCACCCTCACCAGCATCATAGAATTCAGTTATTTCTGAAATTAATTCATGTTTATTTTCTTCCATAATTTGTCTGGAAATGTATTTCATCTACCTATTGTTGTTTGTGTTAAGACCTTTGTGGGCAGCACGGTGGCACAGTGGTTAGCAGTGCTGCCTCACAGCGCCAGAGACCCGGGTTCAATTCCCTCCTCAGGCGACTGACTGACTGTGTGGAGTTTGCACATTCTCCCCGTGTCTGTGTGGGTTTCCTCCAGGTGCTCCAGTTTCCTCCCACCGTCCAAAAATGTGCAGGTTAGGTGAATTGGCTATGCTAAATTGCCCATAGTGTTAGGTGCAGGGTAAATATAGGGGAATGGGTGTGGGTGGGTGCGCTTCGGCGGGTCAGTGTGGACTTGTTGGGCCGAAGGGCCTGTTTGTAATCTAATCTAATCTTTCCAGTATGACTCCCAATGGACCTTCTTAGTTGTACTGTCATGATTTAACGTCACAATTTTCTGGCTTCATCTTCTCTAAATCTTAATTGTTAAATATCTTTTAGATTCTTTAGCCTAAACACACTTGAACATCTTAAGTCTCAGCTTTCTTTGCAGTGCAAATTTCTGAAATTAGGGATAAGTCTTGTCCTACTTTTCTGCTTAGCCTCCCTTGAATATCTAGACAGCTAGAACTGGATTCAGTATTCAGTTGTGGTCTTCTTGGGTGCTTGCATTTATACCCCTATCCCTTCTCATGTGTATTCGTTTTTGGTTTTTACAGATATGTCAGAATTTCTTTGACTCCAAAGTTTGCTTTTATAAACTTGAGCAGTATTTATTGTGTCACCCTGTTATCTATTTTTCTTTGTCTCTGTGCAGCTCATTGTTTTAGTCTACATTAAAATTAATTATCCATTGTTGTTCCCACTTAATGATCTTGTCCAATGCATTGTGTAATTTGAGTTGTCTTTTCCAATTCTACTGTTTGATCTAATTCAGTATAACTTGACTACTTTTCAATCCATGCCATTTATATGTATGAGAAACCTAAATCGACAGGATATCACTAAGTTAACAAATGAGTCCAGTACTGAATCGTACCTTTCATTCAGTTCCTTATCCATTGAAGCCTATATTTTGGCCTTGTGGTGAGATTTAATAGGTTATAAGCTATAGAATAGAGTGCAACTCGTATTATCAAAAAAAGGTAAACAGCCAACTGTGGACCTCACAGTAAACATCTATAAAATTTTATTTGAGAGTTTGTGAGGCTATTTCTGGTTTTTCTTTGCTCACATAGTGCATGAAATACACAATCAAATATAATATGAATCAATCAGGAGATGCAGCACTGTGTAAAGTCCATATCTCTTTATTTTACTTCTTGATTGTGGTCTAATTTGGGGAAAGAACTGTTTTACAAGAACAGACTGAGAAAGCATTATTATACTTTCCTGGGAAAAAAAATGCAAGTCACTGAAACTCATTGTGGGTCAAGTTTCCCATAGCTTGCAAAGCAACAGTGTAAAAGATGAAAGAGGAGACAGCATGGCACAGGGGTGTGTATACAAAGTAAGATTTATCTGGCAACAAATTGCTGATTTGTTTTTGGAACTGTGACCAGTTGTGAATGTCCAAGGTCGTCAGCCTGATGACAGCTGACTGATTTGGTCCTGGGTAGCTAAGCAGCTTCTAGGTATGAATGATGGTGAGAGGTGCTCAGACCTCTGGAAGCGCTGGTGGTGTGTCTCTTCAGTAAAATTCCTGAAGGTTTTCTCTTACGAATTGCTGTGAGCTGTTACTTTTAATCAATAAGGAGAAGATTTTATAATTTGTGAACCAGTTACAATATGCCCTTGTGCAGAATGGAAGAAGCTGAAATAAACATTCCAGAGAACTCAAGGACTTTGGGACTAAAAGGAACCCCTCTATCAAATTAAAAGGACTGTTACCGTTGAACTGTTTCCCCAATATTTTTCTCGCTTCCATTCCTGACCCTCATGTTTCTTTTGGCTGTCTATATGTATCTGTAGGAGAATTTTGAGTGAAAGTTCTAACTAACAGAGGTGTGTGTCATAAATTCAAAGTTCATGTGCAGTTTGAATCTGCTTATTTGTAATAAATCAGTCTAGTTAAGTACAGAAATCTGGTCCATACTTTCAATTAACATGAGTTTATCACCAGGTCATTGAGGGACTTTACGTACTTTGAGAATCTTTCTTTTGACTTCTGTGATGACTCTGGAAATAGTGAGACTTGATTTCCAGTGTGTTACCTCTATGAGGTTTAACAACAGACAAATTATTTGCACAACATTATGTTGAAGAATGCAATAAAATTTAAATATTATAGTTACTGACTGAAACAATTTAACATGTTTCATTTGTCTATGAAGTAGAAATGTAACGATCTCTGTGGTCTTTGAGCTTGTCTCTTCATCTATGATCTGTATGACATCCTTATCCAAATAGTTTTCAGGTTGGTTATTGATTACATTAATTTTTTTTTGTTGAAGCATGTTTTGGTATTGAGCTGTACCTTTGGGAAATTTCTGAACTGATTGTTGATAGCACTTTTGTGAAATTGCTAAAGTGCGCTTGTTAGGTTTGAAACGGAGTTGTGAAAAATTTGGTGCCTTGTGCTATGGTGAGAACATGATTAAGTAGTAGTCAGCAAAAGTTCTTTAATTATTTACTGGTGTTGAACAACAGTTAAATACAAAAGTAGTAGCTAGTTTCTGATAAATCAGTAATTATATGAGGGGAAGGAAACTTTGACAAGGACTAACCTGATGTTTCAAAGTGACAACGAAGATTGATGAAGGTACAGTGGTGAACGTTATCTATATGCACTTGAGCAAGGCATTCAACAGGGTTCTGCATGGTAGACTGATTAGCAAGGTTAGGTCATGTGGAATCCAGAGAAAGCTAGTAAGTTGAATACAAAATTGGCTTCCAGATAGGAGACAGAGGGTGGTGGTGGAGGGATACTTTTCAGATTGGGTGCCTGTGACCAGCGGTATGCCGCAAATGTTGGTGCTGGGTTCACTGCTTTTTGTCATTGATATATATGATTTGGATGTGAATCTAGGAGGAATGGTTAGTACGTTTGCAGATTATTTCAAAATTGATGGTATAGTGGATAATGAAGAAGGTTATCTCAGAGTACTGTTAGACTTTGATCCGATATGGCAGGTGGAGATTAATTTAGATAATTATAAGATGTTGCATTTTGCTAAGGCAAATCAGGGCAGGATGTATGCACTTAATAGTAGGGTCCTGGGGAGTGTTGCCAAACAAAAAGATCTTCAGGTGCAGGTCTTCTAGTTCCTTGAAAGTGGAATCATGGGTGGACTGGGTAGGGAAGAGGTCAGTGCATTGAGTACAGAAGTCGAGATGTCATGTTGTGGCTGTATAGAACATTGGTTAGGCCACTTTTGAAATACAGAGTTCAATCCTGGTCTCCCTGCTGTAGGAAAGATGTTGAACATGAAAGAGTGCAGATAAAATTTACAAGGGTGTTGATTTGGAGATGCTTGTATTGGACTGGGGTGTACAAAGTCAAAAATCACACAACACCAGGTTATAGTCCAATAGGTTTAATTGGAAACACACTAGCTTTCGGAGCGATGCTCCTTCATCTGGTGGTATTGTGCGATTTTTAACTTTGTGCAAGGGTGTTGTCAGGGTTGGAGATTTTGAACTACAGGGAGAGGCTGAATAGGCTGGGGATGTTTTCCTTGGAGATTTGGAGGCTGAGGGGTGACCTTATAGAGGTTTATAAAATCATGAAGGGTGTGGATAGAGTGTATAGCCTATTTCTTTTCCCCACAGTGAGGGAGTCCAAATCGAGAGGGCATAGGTTTAAGGGGAAAGATTTAAAAGGGACCCAAGGGACAACTTTTTCATACATAGGGTGGTATGTGTATGGAATAAGCTGCCAGAGGAAATGGTGGAGGCTGGTACAATTATGAAATTTAAAATGCGTCTGGATGGGCATATGATTGGAAAGGTTGAGGTGTTATGGGCCTAATGCTGTTAAATGGGGTTAGATTAATTTAGGATATCTGGTCAGAATGGACAGGTTAGACTGAAGGGTCTGTTTCTATGTTGTACAACTCTGTGACTCAATGACTGACAGTTCACAACTGTTACTCTACTAGAAAGTCCTGCTTTCAGATACCTGTAGTTGACACAATTGCTTTCCAGATGTCAGATAACTGTGTGGAAAATTCCCTAAAAAGTATTAGTGGTATCAATAAAAACTTTGGATTTATGATTGGTTAGATTTCTGACTCGAAATGTGTTGCTGAAAAAGTAAAGCAGGTCAGGCAGCATCCATGGAGCAGGAGAATTGACATTTCGGGCATGACCCTTCTTCAGGCTCATGCTGAAACGTCGATTCTCCTGTTGCTTGGATGCTGCCTGACCTGCGCTTTTCCAGCAACACATTTTCAGCTCTGATCTCCAGCATCTGCAGTCCTCACTTTCTCCTAGTAGATTTCTGACTCCACTTTTACATAATTCAGGCTAGTGCAACATTAGAATAGCACCAGTTGCAGAGAGTGACCGTAAATCATAATGTAAAGATAGCTATTGTTTTAACAGAAAAGACCTCATGAGTAGTAAGTTACTTGTGTTTGAATAATAGAGTTAAATCTTCAAGATCCGCTCTGGTTGGGAATGCAGGCTGTCAAATTATCGCACTGTCGAGCTTGCTGGTTTCTTAGCACGATTCATAGCATTGGTGGCTTTCACCAGGTTGAGGGGCGAGTGCCCCAACATCCATTCCGATCCATTAATATCATGAAAAATTAATTGAGACTTCCAGGAGTGGTACTTGCATGTGCAATCAGGTATTTTTTTTGAATGGTGTTATGGGTTGAAGGAGAAATTGGGAATGCAGTTCAGTGATTCCTATCCACAGGGTTACTGAGATGAATCTTTTGCTTCTCAGGGTTTGCTGTTCATTGATCTCTTCCCCACCCTCCACCTCCATTTGGAGGTTCGAAGGCCTCTGGCTGTCTTGTTCATACCCCCAAGGTGTTCAGCAAGTTCAGTAAGTAAAAGGACTTTGTCGTCAACAGCTGGTTATCAATCTACAATTCATTCTGCTATTTGTTGCTGGCTGAGTCTCATTTTATTGACACCTAGTTCTCCAGTTCATCTACAGTAACCACCCTCTCTCTACTTGAACAGTGTAAGCAGTACTTAAAGTGAATGTCGGTACCCTGCTTTTTAAAAACAAAAGTACAGTATTCCCTTCAGCAGTGTTTGGTTTGAAAGCCGTTTTCCTATTTAAGCCCATAATCAAAAAATATTGGGAAATAAAAGAATGTTGTTTTTAGGATATACTATAGGGAACCGGTTATAGCCACCCCAGGGAATTAGGAAGGCTCCATGTAAGGGTTAATAGTGTAGATGGGTCTAGGATTTGGGCACAGATACTGTGTAGTCAACATAATGGAGGGTTCAAAGGCAGTGCGAGCTCACCCCTTCCTGACGTGAGGAGGTTAAAGATAGCTAAATATAATTTTGAGCCACTGAAGTTCAAGGAAAGGTCAAGCTGGCACTGCAATACCCAAATAACAAATTTTAGTTCCAGTGGTGACAAGGGGCAACACCGTCCCTAAGTAGACCAGAGCTCTGGACATCAGGAGACCAGAGAGGGTTGGAAGAAAGAAACATTCAGAAATGATACCTTAAGCGGAGGCTCTGTAGCTGTAGATATACCTTGAAATAAGAATCACTGCTGCAGATTGTGACTATCCAGGTAGATGGTCTCTCAAATCTGATCCCTCTCCTCCAAAGACTTCACATCACTGTTCTTCTTAGTGTGCCAGTGGGCTCTAAATTACTGGCATTAGATTTCTTTGCTTTGGGCTCTCTTCAAGGATCAGCTGCAGACCTGGCTGGTGTCTCAAACACCGACAAACCACTGCACCTCTCTGGTCACTGATTCCCTATTTGGAGTGATGTGGTCAGTACTTCAGTTTCCAAAAGATGTAGCTTTAGAGACACAGAAGACATATGTGGAAGTCCAGGTGTTGAACTGGGGTGAACAAAGTTAAAAATCTCAACACTAGATTATTGTCCAACAGTTTTATTTGGAAGTACAAACTTTTGGAACACTCTGTTCGTCAGGTGGAGCAGGATCATAGGATACAGAATTTAGAGCAAAAGATCATAGTGTCATACAACTGATGCGATATATTGAACAAACCTAGATTGCTGTTAAGTCTTTTATCTTTCAAACTGAGTTGCAGGTTTCAATTCTTTCAATTCACATTCCTGAGATAACTTAAGGTTTTATTTTTGAAAAAAAGTGACATCTCAGCTGAGACCATGCATTAACGATGTGAAGTTAGAATTTGTATATATTCCAATCTTGAGTTAGATTGGTTCTATTTCCAAAGTAGGAATTCCAAATAAACCTGTTGGACTATAACCTGACATAGAAGACAGACATTTTTGCTTCCACCTTTTAATTCCAAGGATAGAGGGTGTCATCAATTGCACCAATGTGGCCTTCAATGTACCCAAAGACTGGCCAGTTAATTTTATCCATAGAATGAGTATTCATTCGATTTTGAGTTCATCTGCAATCAGAAGAAGAGTTTCCTGCTTGTGTCAATCACTTCTCTGCCAGCTACTCTGACTTCATCAGTCCACCTTAGCTTTTTATCCCACCCTGAGATTCCATGAATGCATTTTAGGGGCTAGGCAAGACATCGTGAACTGATAACTAATCGCCCTCTACAGGAGCCCATGACCGAGGCAGAAAGGCAAAAATCATTCAGGCTGTCAGACTTGTGAATAAATGGTTCTGGTTGATTAGTCCAATCAAATTACGCCCTGAAATAGATTTGTGATACTTTTCTCCCTTTTGTGGTCTCTGTGCTCTCCTTAATATCACCCTTCAGAGCGGTGTGACCCTTGAAAAGGTTAAAGACTTGGAAGGAGACAGCTCGTCAAAGGAAGGGTCGAGCAGGAGAATGAAAATAGGCTGAGGGGGAAAGTGCAGTCTTGTTCTGCAAGGCTTAATATTCTAATGAACGTAAGGGATTATTTAATTTTGGCTCATTTCAGTGAGTCTTTCTGACATGAGATGAACTATTCAGAATTGTCTGTGATGAGTCTTCAATTGAAATCATATCCTGGAACATGCAAACTTCTGACTGCCAATAAAGAATGTACATCTGCTTAGAAGTTTCTCTGTCACTGTTGGTGGACACTTGCTCACCTTAGCCACTTCATTACCTTTTACTTATCCTGCTGTAAATAAAAGGAGACTGAGGCACGGTGGCACAGTGGTTAGCACTGCTGCCTCACAGCGCCGGAGACCCGGGTTCAATTCCCGCCTCAGGCGACTGACTGTGTAGAGTTCGCACGTTCACCCCGTGTCTGCGTGGGTTTCCTCCGGGTGCTCCGGTTTCCTCCCACAGTCCAAAGGTGTGCAGGTCAGGTGAATTGGCCATGCTAAATTGCCCATAGTGTTAGGTAAGGGGTAAATGTAGGGGTAGGGGTATGGGTGGGTTGCGCTTCGGCGGGTCGGTGTGGACTTGTTGGGCCAAAGGGCCTGTTTCCACACTGTAAAGTAAAGTAAAGTAAAGTAAAGTAAGAAATATGTGGATTCATATATCAATATTTAAACGATGCTCATAAAGAAAATAAATGCACAGTTACATTGAGGAGAAATTCCAGTGATCGACTCAATGGTCTGCCTGACATGAGGCCTCAATGCTTGGCCACTTTTACAGCTCTAGGACTCTTATCCATTCTGAAAAGTTGCAAAGTACCGTGGGCAAACACTCCTTCAATGTTCATGCAACATGCAGCCTTGTATGCCTCATTAGATATGCCTGCTTGAGGGTGAGTACCCAGAAATCTGTTCTGTGCCAATTCTTGTGTGGTTTAATGAAGATGAAGGTAGCCAGCTCTTTTACTTTTTCCTGTTGCTTAGATGTACTTGATGACTGACCTCCACGTGGACATGTGCATCTCAAAGAGCAGCTGCATCTACGTCATTGCATGGGCAGCTTCTACCATTGTGTCCTGCTTCACAGGTTCTCTAAAAGGCCTGATGGCCAAGGATGCAGATGTTGGTGATCCCTTTGACAGGTGGCACCCTTACCATCTTCAGTAACCACCTCAGTCCTTGGATAGCTGGATAGATAATCAGCTTGGGGGCACGATTCCGATCTCTCCAGACATTTGTGTCACTAACTGGTCAGCCTGCACAGTGCAGGATACATGCTGTGAAAATCAGTGGTAAGTGGCTTGTGAACTTTGTGTTGTGCCTCATACTGGTCTCCATCAGTTGGCAGTGCTGTCAGTCCTCAGAACCTTGATCCATAGAGGCGCACGTACCCTAGTCCAATCTCAGTCTACAAACCAGCATTACCTCATGGAATTCTGACATGTGTGAGAACAGATACTGAGGGCTTAAAACCGAGAAGCTGTAGAAAAGTACAGTGTGTGCAAGGGAAAACTTGGAAAAACAAGTTAAGAAGTGAACTCATTCTGAAGAAGGATCACTGGACTCAAAAAGTTAACTTTGCTTTATCTATGTAGTGCCAGACCAGCTCAGCTTTTCCCACAATTTGTTTTTGTTTCGGATTTCATCTGCAGTTCTTTGTTTTATTTTAACTTTGGTTTAATTTGGTCAGTTGACTTACTTGAAAAAGTAGATGGCAGGACTGATGGCAGCCCTTTTCCACCAGCCAACAGTGGTTGGTACCTCAACACACAGTCATCTCAACATGCATCTTTGGGGTTACATCCCATCTGCAAACATTCCGTTATTAGAAGATGACAGCATGAATCTCTCAGCAGAAATCTTTCTCTTCTCAATCAGCTTCACTTCAATAAATCAACAAATGAAACCAAATTGATTCACATTCGAGTGAGCTGATCATTTAAAAAATGTTTGACTTTATTTACCATGGTCTCAATGCAGAACAAAATTGTTTGGAGCATTCCAAGCTTATTTCTTCCTCTTTACTCTTCAGCAAGTTGGACTATAGCTTTGCCATTGACCGAGGATGTGCATGATTGTTTGTGTTGGGTTTCCTTTGAATATCTAGTACTGTGATACATGTATGATTCTTTGCCTATTATTTAAAATTAAAATTATCTGCAGAAATCATAGTTGCAAAACTAGGTTCTATGATTATGATGGGCTTTTTATTCATACTTCAACATGCTACTATGTCTATCTACACAGACTTACATTGAAATGTATATTTTGTAACTAATGAATTTCAGTTGATTGCATCATGATTCTTTGAGACTTATTTAAAAGAAATCGGACAAAATACAATAATGCAGTCCCAAGGCAACTCGGTTAAGCTAGGAAATGCTACAATATAATATTTAAAAAAACTAACATTTTATTTCTAAAGCCACTGATTTGCAGAAACTTGCATTTCTTTAACTTTTTGTACCCATCTCTTAATCGTGAAGGAGAAGCCAGTGTGGAAGGAGTTCTCAATCAATTGGTGCAGGAACATTTACAGCTAGCTCCTCTGCAATGGGGTGAGTACTAAAAATGGCAATTTTGGGATACTGAGGTGAGCAATGAATCTTTTTGAGAAATCTCGGTAATGTATTAGAATCAGAATCAGTTATGGTTTTATTACTTGTTTTACATCTTAATTTCTGTTGGAGGTGTTTTCTGGCTAATGTTAATTGTTGGAGTTTGAACTATATTGGTGATGTAAAATATATCTTTGATGAAATTGATGTCTGGTTTCTCATGAAGTAGCTGTACCATATTTATTGGTTCATTCAAATATGCCTCTAATTCAGAGTCATTCTTTTCTTACCTTTGGGGGAAAAAAAATGAGCACACTGATTTATCATCCAAGTAAGCCCACTTTATTGCTTGCAATGCAGCACAAGAATCAAAATGTTTGAAGATTTTTTCTTTCAAACAGGGAAACTAGAGGCGTTTAGATGAAGTGAAAGTAATACCATGTAATGCATAAGCCTGGTTTATTGAAATGTTATGAGTTGTGTTGGAATTAAGATTTCGCTATCATGTTTGGTCTTGTAAGTTATAAAGTTCAGTTTATAATTAAAAAAATCATTTTAAGCTCATAACTTGGCAATTTGTTCCAAGTAAAACTAAAAGTTATTGTTGATTGTGTCCCAAGTTGATTGATTATCTTGATAGTTAGTCCAAGAGTATTGTTAAGTGACAGCTTGGTTACTGATGTGCAAATTATTTATGATATAGATAAACATAAGAATAATCATGTTGATGTATTATGATATTTATTTGAAGATTGCTCATAGTGAAATATGTCTCTTGATAAAGAAATGTTTAAAAACTTCACATCTTCTACTATTATGCAATGGTAGGGCGACTAATTGAAGAGTTTGATTGTTTTCAAACATTTCAGTCATTCGATGAAGAAAAACATGGGTGTGTTTTGAATCTAGAGGAAACACAAGGCAAGGATTTTGAGAAACACATAATCCAATCAGAACAATGCAAGAGAGGTGACAGCAAAATCTATGTTGGGATTTGTGATTTTTGAAACATTATTATGAGAATATTTACTATATTTATTTGAATACAGTTCATGGTACTTTTAACAGTTTATAATCTTTTAATACACAAATATTTTATTAAAGATTAGTTATTGAAAGGGCAACTTAAGTGTTTTTAGGGCATGATTTATAGAGATCAACACAGCTAATCTGGATTTATTTTGAAGTCACTTGTCAGGGTCTTCTATTCTGTAAGGGGCCTGGTCAATTCACTTGGCTAGATAGCTAGTGTTTAGTTCAAAATAGTATCTATGGTGCAGGCTTAATTCCCATTACAATTGAGATATGCTTAGGAATGGCCTCTCAGAATGGAAGGCAAGAGCAAGCCACCACTGACCAAATCTGCCAAGAGAATGGCTCAGCTGAATCATCTGAAGATAATAAACCTTTGGGCAAAACCGTACCATTTTTAACAAGTTGTCAAATTGTGTTACAATGATTCATACCTTTTGGATATTTGATTTTGTGTAAAGTAAGCACTTGGACATCATGCAGAATTGAAGAAATTTCTGTTTGAAAATTCTCAACAAGAAAATCCAGTGCAGTTAGGTAATATGTTGAAGCCTAAGCATCGAATATTCTATGCATCTATGCTTGAGTCGATAAATAATTGTCAATGTGTGTTGATTGGATGTTCAATTATATTCAGGCAGTAGGTGTGAACTGGGAAGAACTTCTGTTGTGTGAATGTCACTGCAGAATTTTAATTCGCTTTGGAGCTGTACTTGGAATGTAGAATGAATGAGTGACTATATCCAGGAATATGTTAAAACAAGTTATTGCATATCATAAGACAACAATAGGAAAACAATTGTAAATGATAATTCATGATAATTAATACATAGAAAGGAATGAGAAGAAAGAAGCAACTAACTTTTATTGAAGTGAAAGTAATCATTTTTGTATGTAAATGTCAAAAAGAATGTATTTATTATAGCACAGACCTTAACTCTAAAATGGTCTGCCACTGATCTAACATGGGAAAGTAACTCCAAATTAGTCAATTTTCTAAAATAATGAAATTACTTTTCACACATACACAAGCCTCTGAATAGCTCACACAAAGGTAGATTTTCAGTTACTAATGCCATCAATTCTTCTTATCTTTGCAGTGTTCTAAGGATTGCTTGATTGCAGCAGTGATTTCTGAAAAAGCTAGCTTTAAGCCAAATTTGCTGGTCCTATTCCAGCTGTTTGAACCATCTAGAGTTTGCTCAAAACAAAAGGTCTGAACAATGTACAAATCTTATCTCTGGGTGATTTGCAAAACTAAGTTGGTTAACCCATTCTTGATGATTCTCAAATGGGTACTTGTGTGTCAATCTAACTCTATCATTGACCACCCTGTGCATGACTTCTCATTGTCCTGGTGTACACTTTGACATTGAGGTCAAAACAGTAAAGACAATTTCTCTTTCAGAACAATGAAGACGCAATTTGAGCATTAACACCTAGGTGCAAAACAGTATTCAGTCAAAACGTAGTTGAGCATCCTTAGAAACAGCCAAAAACTAGGGCTAGAAAGCACTGTTGATTCAGATAAATAATTAACCGTGACTTAATCAAAATGCAGTCACATTTGGATTTAAATCAAAATTTATGAAGTAAATTAAGCAGCAATGAAATAAAAATGATAGTATTTCAAACATTTGTGATTTCGAACTATAGGCCTGCACTGTGCTCCCAAGTGGAGGAACAAACCCAACTCTGAAGTGTCATCCAGGCTCTAACTGTTAGCTTGCCCTCTCTACGGATGCTGTCTGACCCACTGTGATCTCCAGCATTGGTTGTTTTCAGTGAAAATGATAATGGTTAGGTTGGGGATCAATATTTGTAATGTACATCTTATAGATGTGCAACAGGTTTGCTCTCATTCTACTTTTGCCACATTTTGTCTGGTGCAAAACAAAGTTTCTGACAGCACAGACTTGATGGGGATGAAAGGCCTCTTCAGCACTGTATCATTCTATGATTCTAACAATCTCAACTCGTCTCCAAAATTAAGGATATCATGTCATGTTCCTATATATATTTCTATATATATATCGTGTCACCACAATAATATTGAAATTTCTATACCACGCAAATTATGTTCCAAAAAAGGGCCATTCATTATGTTAAATACTTTACAGCATCAATTAACAAAAGGTCAACGGAGACAAGATTGCGTAGCAGGAGGCCTCCTGGCCTCTAAAGTGTCAAAAATGTATCAAACATTTAGAGAAGCAGTTTGATTTTTTAAAAAAAATTATTTAATTGTTCATCACCAAGAATGGCTCAGCAGCAGCATTACTGGTCGAGCTGGTCACTTGTTAAAGGACATGGCTTCTAGACTGGGTTTGCGACAGGTGTGGGAACCAATGAGGGAAAACCATACTTGGGTATATCTTACCAATCTGCTGGTTGCAGATGCATCTGTCCATGACCATATCAGTAAGAGTGGATACCATATAGACCTTGTGCTAACAAAGTCCCACTTTCCTGTTGAAAATACCCCCCATCATGTTGTGTAGCACTATAACCATGTTAAACAGGACAGACTTTGAACAGAGCTAGCAAATCTACTGGGTATCCATGATACACAGTGGGCTTTTGACAGGGGCAGAATTGTTTCTGAACACAATCTGCAACCTCATGGCCTGGTCACCTCCCCGCCTCCCCCACATTGTCAGCCAGGGGATCAACCCTGGTTCAATGGTGTGTGCACGAGGGCATGTCAGGAGCAGCACCAGATATACCTAAAAATTAGATGTCAATTTGGTAAAGTTATTAAATAGGACTACTTGAATTCCATGCAGCATAAGCAGCAAGTGCTAGACAAAGCTAAGGAATATCACAACGAACAGATCAAATCTCAACTCTGAAATCCTGCTACTTTTAGTTGTGAATGGGATTGACAATTAATTCCTGGAAGAGGAGGTTCTACAAATATCCCCATTCTTAGCAATGGAAGAGCCCAACATGTTAATGCAAAATGTAAGGCTGAAGCATATACTGCAAAACCTTTAGTCTCTGACAACATTCCATCAATAGTACTGAGGATTTGTGCTCCAGAATTTGCTGGTCCGCTATACTATTGCAGTATAGTAGCAACGCTAACTTCTTTCTGACAATAGGGAAAGTTACCCAGGTACATCCTGTACATAAAAAGCAGGACAAATCTAACCTAGCCACTTACTGACCCATCAGTCTACTGTCAGTCATCAGTGAAGTGATGGAAGGTGTCATATGTAGTGGTATCAAGCTGCACTTGCTCAACAATAACTTGCTCACTGGGCCCCAGTTTGGGTTCCACCAGAGTCATTTCATCCTTGATCTCATTACAGCCTCTGTTCAAATGTGACCAAAATAGCTGAATTCCAGAGATGAGGTGAGACTGATGGTGCTTGACCTGAAGGCTGCATTCATTGGAGTATGGCATCCAGGACCTCTAGCAAGACTGGAATGAGAGGCTCACTTTCCATCGGTTAGAGTCATACCTGGCACATACGAAGATAGTTGTTGGAAGCTTTTGAAAAAAAATTTAAATTTGTCTTTTAAATATCGAACTACCAGTGACAGCGTATACTTACAAAAACCCTGTAAGTTAACAAAATAATGTCCCTACTTCAAGTCACTGTACCTAGTTTAAAATTAAAACAAGCTTGATAGTCATCTCAGTAAATCATTAACTGATGCATTTTTCCCAGCAATGTCTACCCAATTGTATTCACTTGCCAATTAGACAGCACTGTTCTCCCATAACTAAGTTATTTTTCTTTTACTTTGGTATCTCTTGCAACTTGTCCTGATGAGTGCAAGGTGAAAAGCTTTAATGAAGTGTGATTTTTCAGCAAAACTGATATAATTGAAAAATCTCATTTTAAGCTCTTTGACCAATGTGACGGAATTATGACATTGAAATAGAATGGAATTTAGTTTTGTAACTGTGATTTACGTGTTGAGATCCTAAGATTTTGCATGTCAGTTTGAAGAAGCATTACGCAAGTTGGATATACCTTCTTTGAGAAAATAAAGACAAATAACAGCTTTTTGATGCTTATCTCCACTTTGAAAGGTGGATGTTCTTGCATGAGACCTTGTTTGGTGTTTTTGCATGAGGTGCTGCTGTAACAACGTTCCCAAAGAAGCAGGTCAGCTGATATTGACATCTGTGTTCTGCATTTAACTACTTAAGCATGATCATTGGAACTTTGTTGTCCAACTTGTACAGTTTTAAAGTTGCTATTTTTATTGTTTTTGTTAAGAAATGGAATAATTAGAAACACTTAATACTGGACTTGGCTTGATCTTTAAGTGAGTTTCTGATGTTAGTGTTTCAATTTCTGTTTACACAGAACAGGTTCTCTCATGATGACTGCCCTGCCTTCTTTGTTATATACAGATTTGAAGTTCCCAGTTTTCAATAAATTACACAGGTTTTCAAGGGTCATTTACAAAAGGTTTTCCATTTCAGCCATCTTGTGTCAAGTCCATGTACCTAATTAAATAATTTCTCATCACTTCTCATATTAAATTCAGAAAAATGGTAAATGCTGGAAATTTGACATCCGATCCACCAACAGCTGTCAGTGGGAAAGCAATGTTCATAAATTCAAGTGCAACTTTTCGTCAGAAATATTAATTTCGGCACATGCTAATAGCTCTGCTATTTATTTGACTATTTTCTTGTTATACAGTTGTTAGTAAAATGCAGAAGTGTTGGTTGCATTTTAATCATTGAATTTAGTCAGTATTTTAATAAGAAGTAGAAATCATCAGCTGAGTCTTTACAGGAAGCAAGGTGCAAGGATGTCTAGTCCAGGTAATTTTGGGAATGAGTGGGTTTGTTTTGGATATTGGTGGCCAGTCTATTCCCAGAAATGGAAACCAATCTTGAAGGGAAGGGAGGAGTCAGAAATCGGCCATGTGAAGGTGAGAGTGGGGTGGAAATTGGAAACGAAATTGATTAAACTTTCTTAATTCCAGATGTGAGAGGGAAGCATCACATCAGTGATATACTGGAGAAAGAGTTGTGCGTGGGGATTGGAATAGGATGGGAACAAAGAATGTTCCATGCACCCTACAAAGAAATAGGCATGACTGGGGCCCAAGCGCATACCTATTGTCACCCCTCTGACCTGAAGAGAAAGTTTCAGATCATGGATATTAAACATTGTTATGCTATCAGGTGCTAGGAATGATTAACATTGTCACTGTTCAGTTAGCTCAGGTGATGCATCAGCCAATTATCCCTCTATCTGAGGGAATTTTTCACCTTTTACGAGGAGCAAAAGTGCTAGCTGATGGGTGGAACCATCAAAAATAAACACCATAATAAAACCTAGCAATCCCAGGGAATATTGCACCTTTTTTAATATAGTAATTGTGTTGGAGATCACTTACCCGAACGTCGGAAGCTGACTGTATATGACCACTAGAGTGTTTCCCAACTGGCAGGGATCATTGCTGTCTGGTGATTGCAAACCAGCAGATGGACGAGCCATTGTCATATAGAATAGGACTAACACAAAGAAGTATACCAACAGCTGAACGACCAGGAATGCTACAGACAACTACCTGCCAATCTGACCACAAAACACACCCGTCAACTCAGACTGGTCAAGTCCTTTGATCTAGATCTTCAGAATATCCTCTGCGCACTCGTCCCACGTAATTCTCCCAGAGGAGAGCCAACACACCTGGACGTCCCATCATATCAGACATTGGGACCCTGTATGAAAACCTCTCTGGCTATGTCAAGGGCATCTTGAAACCCATTGTGCAAGGAACCCCCAGCCTCTGTCACAAAACTACAGATTTCTTACTGAAACTCAGGACCAACGGACAAGTCAAACCAACAACTTACCTTGTCACAATTTTAGCACTCATGCCAGCATCTCCCACGCTGCCACAGCCTCAGTACTCAACACCAACAACTGCCAATTTCTGGATGCCATCTTACAACTCATCCAGTTCATCCTTGACTACAATGTCTTCACCTTCAACAACCAATTCTTCATCCAGACACACACAACAGCTGCGGCGACTACATTTACATAGAACATAGAACAATACAGCGCAGTACAGGCCCTTCGGCCCTCGATGTTGCGCCGATCAAAGCCCACCTAACCTACACTAACCCACTATCCTCCATATACCTATCCAATGCCCGCTTAAATACCCATAAAGAGGGAGAGTCCACTACTGCTACTGGCAGGGCATTCCATGATCTTACGACTCGCTGAGTGAAGAACCTACCCCTAACATCAGTCCTATATCTACCCCCCCTTAATTTAAAGCTATGCCCCCTTGTAATAGCTGACTCCATACGCGGAAAAAGGTTCTCACTGTCAACCCTATCTAACCCCCTAATCATCTTGTACACCTCTATCAAATCACCCCTAAACCTTCTTTTCTCCAAAGAAAACAACCCCAAGTGCCTCAGCCTTTCCTCATAGGATCTTCCTACCATGCCAGGCAACATCCTGGTAAACTTCCTCTGCACCCGTTCCAGTGCCTCCACATCCTTCCTATAGTATGGCGACCAAAACTGCACACAATATTCCAGAAGCGGCCGCACCAGAGTCTTATACAACTGCAGCATGACCTCAGGACTCCGGAACTCAATTCCTCTACCAATAAAAGCCAGTACGCCATATGCCTTCTTCACTGCACTATTTACCTGGGTGGCAACTTTCAGAGATCTGTGTACATGGACACCAAGATCCCTCTGCTCTTCCACACTACCAAGTAGTCTACCATTAGCCCAGTAATCCATCTTTTTATTACTCTTACCAAAGTGAATCACTTCACACTTAGCTACATTGAACTCCATTTGCCACCTTTCTGCCCAGCTCTGCAGCTTCTCTATATCCCGCTGTAACCTGCCATATCCTTCCTCACTGTCTACAACTCCTCCGACTTTCGTATCATCCGCAAACTTGCTCACCCAACCTTCTAACCCTTCCTCCAGGTCATTTATAAAAATGACAAACAGCAATGGTCCCAAAACAGATCCTTGCGGAACACCACTAGTGACGGCACTCCAAGATGAATCTTTGCCATCAACTACTACCCTCTGTCTTCTTCCAGAGAGCCAATTCCTAATCCAAACCTCCAACTCACCCTCAATGCCATATCTCTGTATTTTCTGCAGTAGCCTACCATGGGGGAACTTATCAAACGCCTTACTAAAATCCATATATACTACATCTACCGCTTTCCCCTCATCTACCTCCTTCGTCACCTTCTCAAAGAATTCAATAAGGTTTGTGAGGCACGACCTGCCCTTCACAAAACCATGCTGACTATCCTTGATCACATCATTCTTATCCAGATGTGCATAAATCCTATCCCTTATAATTCTCTCTAAGACTTTGCCCACAATACACCAACATTTTCATGCATAAGTTTGACCAAGATGTCTTTGCTTCACATGTGACTTCTGACCTTGTCCACCCCAGTCCAACACTGGCACCTCCACATCAGAGTCCATTGAGATGTACAGCATCTGAGGTGCTGCATGTTGGAAAGGCAAATCAGGACAGGACTTATGCGCTTAATGGTAAGATCCTGGGGAGTGTTGCTGAACAAAGAGAACTTGGTGTGCAGGTTCATAGTTCCTTGAAAGTATAGTCAGCTAAACAAGATAGTGAAGAATGTTGCAGTATTTGCCTTTATTGGTCAGTGCATTGAGTATAGGAGTTGGGAAGTCATATTGCGGCTGTACAGGACTTTGGTTAGACCATTATTTGAGTTCTGGTCTCCCTGCTATAGGAACGATGTTGTGAAACTTGAAAGGTGCAGATAATATTTAAAAGGCTGTTACCAGGGTTGGAGGATTTGAATTACAGGGAGATGCTGAATAGACTGGGGCTATTTTCCCTGGAGCATCAGAGGCTGCAGGGTGACCTTTTGGAGTTTTATGAAATCATGGGAGGCATAGATAGGGTGAGTAGATCAAGTCCTTTCCCTGGAGTGGGGGAGTCCAAAACTAGATGGCATAGGTTTAAGGTGAGAGAGGAAAGATTTATCATAGAATCCCTACAATGTGAAAACAGTCCCTTACTCTCAATATGTCCACACCAAGACTAGGAACAGTATTGTACCCACACCCCATTCTTATTATCCTATATTTACCCCTGACTAATGCACCTAAGCTACACATCCCTGAACACTGTGGGCAATTTAACATGGCCAATTCATCTAACCCTCACGTCTTTGGATTGTGGAAGGAAACTGGAGCACCCAGAGGAAACATGGGGAGAATGTGCAAACTTCACACAGATAATTGCCCGAGATTGGAATCGAATCTGGGTCGCGGTTGCTATGAAGCAGCAGTGCTAACCACCGAGGCACCATGCTGCGAAGGGGCAACTTTCTCTGGCAGCTCCTTCCATACACACACCACCCTCTGCATGAAAAAGTGGTGAATTCCAACATTTAAAAGACATCTGGATGGGTATATGTATATGAAGGGTTTGGAATGATATGGGCCCAATGCTGACAAATGTGACTAAATTAGTTGTGAATGTCTGGTTGGCATGAGTGAGTTGGACCGAAGGGTCTGTTTGTCTGCATGGAACAGCAATACCCAACAAAAGTCTCCACTTTGGACTGAACCAGCTGTGTTTGCAAAACTTAATAGAAGACACCTAATGTTAGATGTGACTCTATTATTGGGCAGCACTTGAACAAACCCTGAAAGTACCAATTTTAGCTATGCTGATAACCAATTTCAGATGATTGGTCAAGTGCATAACATACTTCATTTAAGTTTACTAAATGAAGCACATATTCACATGCATGAGCCTGTTCTCTGCAATCTGAAGGAACGTATTCATAAAATGAAAAGAGTGCTGGAGAGACTCAGCATGTCTGACAGCATCTGTGGAGAGAAAAACAAAGTTAACATACCACGTCCAGTCTGACTTTTCTTTGGAACTGGATATGTTTATGCCTTGCACTTTTTTGGGGGGGGGGGGGGGGGGGAGATGGGTAGCCTATTGCTTTCTCCATGTCAGAATGTCAGCCAATCAGATTTGACTTTCCAAACATTTCTACTGGTATATACTTTGCTGTGATGTTTAAAATTTGAGTATTTGTAATAGATACAAGACAGAAAACCTTGGCGGCAACTTGCTCTTTTTAGCAATATATCGAAATTCTGTCGCAACAGTTTAAAATGAATCATGTCTAATTCATAGATCATCTCCAATATCACATCTGACAAATAATGGCACAGACAATATAATAGGCTAATCTACTCTGAATTCTACCTCTTATGGTATGGAAATGGTCTTTTACATTCCATGTTATGTCAATTATGAATTTAATTGCAGGAAATGCCATTTAGAGTCCTTTGTGCACCAAGCATGTTTTCCTAATTATATTATAATGAAAAATATTTAATTTGGTAATTCTAACCTGAATTGCCAAACCTTTTCAGATATTTTCTTTTGTTGCATCCATTCTTTGCTAAATGTACTTAATAGTTTACGGTTAACTGGTTGATCTTCTAGCATTGTTTTGCCCAAGCAATTACAGTGATGCCATTTTGATTTTCAATGGCTTAGCTCAGTGTATTTTTAAATTTGGAACCATTATTTTGTTCCTTTATTAACAAAAATAGGTTAATGTTCATGGAACTGGCAATTGTATTGTAATCTTGAAGGCTGAATTCTATGACATTTACACTTTCTCTCATTAGCAAGATTGTGGGTACGAAAGCAGGTTCCAGGGTAGAAATCCTGTAGTGAGTAAATAACTTCCTGACTCTGTGAAGACTGTTCACGATCTACAAGACCAAAAGTGTGGTCTAATGTTTGCTCCCCTGTCTTATGGTCTAAATTAAATGCAGCAATTCAAGAAGGTAGCTCACCACTACCACCTTCAGGGCAAATGGGATTGGCAATAAATGTTGTCCCAGCCAGTGACACTCTGAATGTGGTGGTGTTGCTATAAATGTGGTGACAACCTAGTGAATCTACAACACAGATCTCCTTTCACGCTGAACAATGGAAGCAGTATGCAAAGAACAGAATGAAGGATCCCATAACCCAAAGAACAGATCTATGCTAGGCTCGGCCAGTCATGCATAGTTGTAAACAATTCAGCAACAGGAGAAATAGCGTCACAAGTATACCCTCAATGATGGAAACCCAGCAAATCAGTGCAAAAGGCAAGACTGAAAAATTTGTAACCTTTGTCAGCCTGAAGTGCACGATCATTTTAGTTTTCTCTTGAAGTTTGAGCATTACAAATGCCAGTTTTAAGCCAGCTTGGTTTACTTTATGCGATATTAAGAAATGGCTGAAGGCACCTAACATGATTTCTGGAAAAGTGCTGAAGACTGTGTTCCAGAACTTAGCTGTGACCCTAGCTAAGCTAACACAATAAAGCAACAGCACTAGCATATGCCTGGAAATGTGAAAACTTGCCCATGTATATCCTGTCAACAAAAGAAATTCCAATTTAGCCATTTACTGCTCTTATCATTATCACCTTTGATAATGAACAAAGTGAAGGAAGAAAATGTCAACAGTTCCATTAAGTGACACTTGGCAATCATCTGCTTGCTTATCTCAGTTTGGAGTCCTTCAAGTCACTCAGCACCTGACCTCATTTCTGCTTTGGTGGAATCATGGACAAGGGTTTTTCTCCAGCAATTAGGTGATAATAACTACATTTGACATCAAGGCAGCATTAGGTGAAGATTGGCATCAAGGAACCCAACTTTCTCCATAAGGTCAGAAGCTGGGATGTTCCTGACAGTTGCACAAAATTCAGCACCATTTGTAAGTCTTCTATTCAGACGTATACTGTGCCCAAATGGAGCTAGGCCTGGACAGTGTTTAGGCATGCATTTAGAAGTAGCATGCAACAGTTATGTCTGGCACATGTGTCATGATTATCTCCAAGAGGAGAAAATCCACCCATCTCCCTTTGACTTTCCATTGTATTGTCATTTCCCAAACTGAATCTGATCAGCCTTCTATATGGTTCTTGTGTGTGCAGATCAAAAGCTTAGAAGTTTGTGGAAAGTGACTCGCCTCTGAGCTGTTTAAAACCTGCCCACTTGTCTGAATGAGTCCAGCTCCAACAATACTCTCGAAACTGCACCCAATTCAGGGCAGAGCAGCCTGTTTACATAGCACGCTATCCACCACCATTGATATTCATTTCTTCCATCATCTGTCACACAGTGGCAGGAGTGTTTTTCATGCACAGAGTGCACTGTGGCAGTTCATCAAGGCTTCTTAACAGCACTTTCCAAAGTCATAATTTCTACCACCTATAAGAACAACAGCAGCAAATGCATGGGAACATCACCATTTTACTTGGATCCATGTCACTGTTCCTTCGTTGTTGCTGGTATGTTTATTGCAGAACCCCCTTCCTCAGATCACTTTGGACGTACCTGCACCTCGTGGACTGTTATGGTACAGGAAGGTGGCCCTACCTTGAGGGGGCAATTTGGATGAGCAATAACAGCAGACCAGCCAATGATGGGCACATCTTGAGTGAATAAAGAGCAATTTGATTATTTGAAAATAAAATCAGTTGTAAATATTTTCCAGAGATTAAATTTTAGTTTTAAAAAAATCAGAATTCACCAAGCTCAGCCAGGCTTTGGTTTGGCATCATCAATACCATTCGGTTTAATGAGGTCTGATTGACCTGACTTCATGCTCCATATCCAATCAACATTTGTGGTTGAGTGCTAATATGTGGAAACATGATCTTGTTTGTGGTCACATAGCCTGCCAGTAGTTGAATCTAAATAATGACAGCTTGGAAGAGTTACTGAAGTTTAGCTAGCATCCATGGAATAATAAATCCATAAGCAGTTAAATTCCTCAGGAGAGAAAAGTGAAGGGAAAAGAACAGAGGTTATTGTAATTTTTAACTCTGAAAAGCAATGATTTAAATATAAGATCAAATAATAATTTTCACTGTTTCTTTAAATTTCCTTAACATTCTTATTTTGATTGACAACTCCATTAGCATTCAGGGCAATCATCAATTGTCAAACAGGTGTGTTTTGGCTCAGTGCCTTTCTTAGAATGCAGCTGAGGTTGCTTATGGCAGACCAACATCCTATTTAAACTTGAAATCTAAAAGTCAGAAGAAAATTGAATTAACTGTATTCCATTTTGTCAATCATGCAAATTCTCCTGAAAATAAAGAGGGGTGTGTGTTGAAATTCAGGTATGTTGTTAGAAGATTTGATTAGGTTTTCAAGTAACTGAATTAATTCTTTCAAAATTAGTCAGAGAAACTAATTGCATCTAATCATACTGAAAGGCTTGGCTTCAGATATTACACCCATACTGGTCTGTGATGAACACACTTCATAACTGCACAAATAAAGATCCAAATAGATTCATAAATCATTTTTCCCTTCATAAACAGTGTACTGTTGCAAAGTAATTAAGGAGCGTGTTAAGTTGTAAGAATAACTATATAAAGGAGCAAACTCCCAAAAACTGGGATAAATTCAGGATTTAGTAAGAGAGGAGTAAAAAGATGATAGTGGTATAGGCAATGAGCTATGAGGGCAAACTATAAAAACTGACAATAAAAACTTCTTTTAATATATAAAAAGGAAGACAGGTCAAAGTGGATATAGAACATTACAACGCAGTACAGGCCCTTCAGCCCTCAATGTGCCGACCTGTGAAAATAATCTGATGCCCATCTAAACTACACCATTCCGTTATTACCCATATGTATGTCCAATGCCCATTTAAATACCCTTGACATTGATGAGTCTACTATTGTTGCAGGCAGGTCGTTCCATTCCCCTACGACTGAGTGAAGAAACTACCACTAATATCTGTCCTAAATCTACGACCCTCTCAATTTAAAGCTATATCCCCTTGTGCTAGTCATCACCATCAGAGGAAAAAGGCTCTCACTGTCCATCCTATCTAACCCTCTGATTATCTTATATGTTTCAATTAAGTCACCTCTTAACCTCCTCTCCAACGCAAACAGCCTCAGTTCCCTCAGCCTTTCCTTGTAAGACCTTCCTTCCGCACCACGCAACACCCTAGTGAATCTCTTCAGAATCCTTTCCAAAGCTTCCACATCCTTCCTCTAATGTGGTGACCATACTGCACACAATACTCCAGCTGTGGCCTTACCAGTGTCTTGTACGGCTGAAGCATGACCTCGTGGCTCCAAAACTCAATCCCTTCAGAAAATACATGTGGGTAGATGGTAATAGGGAGCAGGAAATGAAAGAGGAGTTAAACAGATATTTTGCATCAGTCTTTGCAGTGAAAGATACTTCGAACATCCTATTAATATTACAGAGTATGGGGCAGGAATGAAGTGGTGTGGATAAAGGGGGGAGCTGGAAAAAGCACAGTAGGTCAAGTAGCATCAGAGGAGGAGGAGAGTCAGTACCTTCATCAGGACTGGGGGAGGGGAAGGGAACTGAAAAATAAATGGAGGAGATGGGGTAGGGGAAGGTGGGTGGGAGATGGTGATAAGTGGATGCAGGTAGGAAGCTGTGATGCAGGCTGTGATTGGTCACTGGGAAGGTTGGAGCAGATGAGATTAGATTCCAGACAGTGTGGAAACAGGCCCTTCGGCCCAACAAGTCTGCACCGTCCCTCTGAAGAGTAAACCACCCCCGACTAATGCACCTAACAACTATGGGCAATTTAGCATAACCAATTCACCTGGCCTGCACATCTTTGGAATGTGGGAGGAAACTGAAGTACCCGGAGGAAACCCACTCAGACGCTGGGAGAATGTGCAAACTCCACACAGACAGTCGCCCAAGGCTGGAATCAAACCTGGGACCCTGACTCTGTGAAGCAGCAGTGCGAACCGCTGAGCCACCGTGCCGCCCTGAAAGCCACCATGCTACCCTGATAAGTGTGAAGGAAGATGGACAGGTTAAGGGGGTGTGGTGGAGAGGGAGGGCTGGGTCTGGGAATTTGTTGGGAATGAGGAGATTTGGAAGCTGCTGAATTATATGTTAAGGCTATATGGTTGGAAGTGCCTGAAGGGGAAGTTGAGGTGTTCTTCCTCCAGTTTACGTGTGGCTTTGTGTTGACGGTGGAAGAGACCCAGCATTGTCATGTTGTTGGGGGAGCAGGAGGGGGAGTTGAAACAGCTGGTGACTGGAAGGTGGGGTTGATTGGTTCGTATGGACCATAAATGTTTCCTGAACCGGTTCTTGAGTTTGCGCTCAGTCTCTCCAATGTAAAGTAGACCACATCGGAAGCAGTGGATGCAATAAATGAGGTTAGAGGAAATGTGTGTGACTCTCTGCCAGACTAGGAATGATTCTTTGAGGCACTGGACAGAGGTGGGGGGAGGGGGTGTGCGAAGGTGTGGAGGCAGGATTTGCACCTCCTGCAGTCGCAGAGGAAGTTCCAAGTGTGGAGGAGGGTTGGTGCTGAGTGTGGACCCAGGGAATGCAGAGGGAATGGTCCCTATGAAAAGCGGATTGGGGTGGGGAGGGAAGTATAATTTTGGTAGTGGGGTAAGATTGTAGGTGATGGATGTGGTGGAGGATGATGCGTTGGACTTGCAGATTAATGGGGTGGAATGTGAGAATAAGGGGGAATTCTACCCTTGTTGTTTTTTTGGGTTTTGTTTGAAAGTAGAGGTGTGGGAAATGGAGGAGATGAGGTTGAGGGCATTGTTGATTGAGAGGGGGAATTTGCACTCCTTGAAGTCAGTGGATATTTGGGGTGTCCTGGAGTGAAATCACTCATCTTGGGAGCATATATGGCAGAGATGGAGGATTTGATAGTATGAGATTGTGTTTTTGCAGGAGGGGATGTGGAAGGAGGTGTAATTGAGGTAGCTGTGGTAGTTGGTGAGTTTGTAATAGATGTTGGTGCTGAGTCGGTTACTGGCGATGGATACAGAAAGATCCAGGAAGGGGAGGGAGGTATCAGATGGTCCAGGTGAAAATGAGGTCATGGTGGAAGGCGTGGGTGAAGTGGATTAACTGCTATCTGCTCCACTCTTTCCACTGACCATTCACAGCCACCTGCATCCACCTATCACCATCCCACCCACCTTTTTGCCCCCAGCCCCAACCCCTCTCTGTTTATTTCTCAGCCCCCTTCCCCTCCCCCAGTCCTCATGAAAAGTTCCAACCTGATATGACAACTCCCCTTTTCCTCTGCTGCTTCCTCTGCTGTGCTTTTTCCAGCTCCATCTTTATCCACTCTGACTTTACAGCATCTGCAGTTCTCACTGTCTCCAAGGAGGGGTTAAGTGCCATCACCATCATCAGAAAAATAGGATAATACAAACTAAACAGCTTAGGCAAGTAAGTCCTCTGGCCTTGAAAGCTTGCATCCTAGAATTCCAAAAGATGTAGGTACAAAGTTAATAGATGCATTGGTTGTAATTTTCCAGAAATCTGTGGCTTGTGGAAAAGTATGCAAAGATTGGGAAACTGCAAATGTGACACCTTTATTCAAAAAGGGAGGGAGACAAAAAGCAGGTAACTAGGCTGAGTGACTTAATATTTTCTGTTTGAAAAGTATTAGAATCAATTATGAAGTAAGTTATAGAAAATCATTCAGAAAATCATGATTAACCAAGCAGAATCGGCATGGCTTCATGAAAGGGAGATGGTATCAGATTAATTCTTAACTATTTTGCATTTTTCAAGAAAGTCTCCACTAAAGTGGATAGAGGGAGCCAGTAGGTACTTTGCATTTGGATTTCCAGAAGGCATTCAATGAAGTACTTCACAAAATCTTAAGACAAGAGCCCACAGTGTTGGTGGTCATATATTGGTATGGATAGTGAATTGGCTAATGGGCAGGAAGCATCAAGTGGAGACAAGAGGTACTTTTTCAGGTTGAATGTAGTTCACAGGAATTGGTGAATGTAGCTTCACAGGAATCAGTACTGTTTATAATATGTTGGAACGACTTGGAAGAAAGTAGTGACTAATCTGTGGCCAAATTTGTAGATGACAAAATGTGGAAATACAGTTTGTGAGAGAGAAAACAATTTACAGAGATATTGATAAGTGGGCAGCAAGTTGGCAAATGGCATATGATGTGGGAAAATGTGAAATTCATTTTGGAAGGGAGAACAAAAAACAATATGATTGAGATGGAGGAAAAACTGAGAGAAACCTGCAATGGAAAGAGAATTGGTGATACTTGTACACAACAAAGAAAACTAGCATCTGGATTAGTGGTGCTGGAAGAGCACAGCAGTTCAGGCAGCATCCAAATAGCTTCGAAATCGACATTTCGGGCAAAAGCCCTTCATCAGGAATAAAGGCAGTGAGCCTGAAGCGTGGAGAGATAAGCTAGAGGAGGGTGGGGGTGGGGAGAAAGTAGCAAAGAGTACAATGGGTGAGTGGATGAAGGTGATAGGTCAAGGAGGAGAGGGTGGAGTGGATAGGTGGAAAAGAAGATAGGCAGGTAGGACAAGTCCGGACAAGTTATGGGGACAGTTACTGAGCTGGAAGTTTGAAACTAGGGTGAGGTGGGGGAAGGGGAAATGAGGAAACTGTTGAAGTCCACATTGATGCCCTGGGGTTGAAGTGTTCTGAGGCGGAAGATAAGGCATTCTTCTTCCAGGCGTCTGGTGGTGAGGGAGCGGCGGTGAAGGAGGCCCAGGACCTCCATGTCCTCGGCAGAGTGGGAGGGGGAGTTGAAATGTTGGGCCACGGGGCGGTGTGGTTGATTGGTGCGGGTGTCCCGGAGATGTTCCCTAAAGCGCTCTGTTAGGAGGCGCCCAGTCTCCCCAATGTAGAGGAGACCGCATCGGGAGCAATGGATACACTAACTGATATTAGTGGATGTGCAAGTAAACTTTGATGGATGTGGAAGGCTCCTTTAGGGCCTTGGATAGAGGTGAGGGAGGAGGTGTGGGTGCAGGTTTCACAGTTCCTGCTGTGGCAAGGGAAAGTGCCAGGATTGGAGGGTGGGTTGTTTGGGGGCATGGACCTGACCAGGTAGTCATGGAGGGAACAGTCTTTGCGGAAGGCGGAAAGGGGTGGGGAGGGAAATAAATCCCTGGTAGTGGGGTCTGTTTGGAGGTGGCAGAAATGTCAGCGGATGATTTGGTTTATGCGAAGGTTTGTAGGGTGGAAGGTGAGCACCAGGGGCGTTCTGTCCTTGTTACGGTTGGAGGGGTGGGGTCTGAGGGCGGAGGTGCGGGATGTAGACGAGATTCGTTGGAGGGCATCTTTAACCACGTGGGAAGGGAAATTGCGGTCTCGAAAGGAGGAGGCCATCTGGTGTGTTAGCGCACAGGTGCAGCAGGTAATCAGGAACGCTAATCTTGGCGTATTGAAAGGGGATTGGAGTATAAGAGTAGGGACCTCTTACTGCTATTGGGCAAGGTGCTGGTGAAACCACATCTGGAATACTGTCATGAGTTTTGGTCCCATTATTTAAGAAAAGATCTAATTTCATTGGAAGCAATTTGGAGAAGATTCATGAGTATAATGTGTGGTATGGAGGAATTGGCTAATGAGAAAAGGCTAAACAAGTAGAGACACTACTCATTGGGAGTTTAGGAGAATGAGAGGTGATCTCATTGAAACATATAATATTCTTAAAGGGGCTTGACAGGGTAAATAATAAGATGTTTCCCCATGTGGGAGAGTCAAGAACCAGAGGGCCTAGACTCAGAATGAAAAAGTGCTAATTTAAGACTGATGAAGAAGAATTTATTCTCCTGAGGGTTGAGTCTTTGGGACCTCTTGGTACAGAGCTATGGGGTCAGAGTCCCCATGTACATTTATGGCTGAGATGGATAAATTCTGATCAGTTGATACATCAGGGGTTATGATGAAATGTGGGAAAGTAGATATGTGCAAATATGTGCAGGTTTAATGGATTGACAATGGTACATGTGGGGTTATGGGGACAGGTTGGGTCTAGGTGCACTCTAAGGGCCATATGGCCACCTCTTTATAGGGATTCTATGATTGTGTTGAATGGCATGTGCAGGTGGAGCTTAGGTGGACTAGCCATGATAAATGCAGGGTCACAGGGATAGGGTGGGATCTGGATGAGATGCTTGTTGGAGAGTCTGTGCAGGCTCAATGGACTGAATAGCATGTCTCAGTTCTGTAGAGATTCTGAGATTATATTGAATGGTCGAGAGGCTTGAGGGACTGAATGGCCTACTTCTGTTCCTATTTCTTATGGTTATGGTCTGAATTCAACTAATCTAGAGTTGTAACTGCTGACATCTTGCAATTGATTAGATTAGATTAGATTACTTAGTATGGAAACAGGCCCTTCGGCTCAACTAGTCCACACTGAACCGCCGAAGCACACCTATCCAGACCCATTCCCCTGCATTTACCCCTGCACCTAACACGACGACCAATTCACCTAAGCTGCACATTTTTGGACTGTGGGAGGAAACCGGGGCACCCGGAGGAATCCCATGCAGACACAGGGAGAATGTGCAAACTCGACATAGTCAGTCGCCTGAGGCGGGAATTGAACCCAGGTCTCTGGCACTGTGAGGCAGCAGTGCTAACCACTGTGCCACCGTGCCACCCATTAGCCACCGTGCCGCCCATTTAGTTTTTGGGCTAAAGGTATTAACTTTTCAATATATTGGAGTCATAGAATCATAGAACAGTACAGTGTAGAAACTGACCCTGCAGTCAGACCTGTCCATGCCGACTAGATATCCTAAATTAATATAATTCCATTTGTCAGCATTTGGCCTGTAGCCCTCTAAACCCTTCCTATGCATATATCTTTCCGGATGTCTTTTAAATGTTGTAATTGTACCAGCTTCCTCCCCTTCCTCTGACAGCTCATTCCATACATTTTACATGGAAAAGGTTGCTCCTTAGGTCTCTTCTAAATTGTTCCCCTCTCACCTTAAACCTATGCCCTCTCATTCCTGATGCCCCAACCCCCAGGGAAAAGATCTTGGGTATTCACTCTCTGTGCCCCCTCCACCACCTCCGTGATTTTATAAACCTCTATATGGTCACCCCTCAGCCTCTGACGTTCCACAGAAAATAGCCCCAGCCGATACAGCCTCACTCTAGAGTTCAAACCCTCCAACCCTAGTAACAGCCATGTAAATCTTTTCTGAACCCTTTCAAATTTCACAACGTCCTTCCTATAGCAGGGAGACCAGAATTGAAAACAGTATTCCAAAAGTGGCCTAACCAATATCCTGCACAGCTGCAATATGGCCACCCAACATCTGTACTCAATGCAATGACCAATAAAAGGTCTATTAATTGATTTATTGTGAAGTCCAGCATCTAGGAATGGTGCTAATCATACAGAGCTGAATCAGATATAAATGGCAGGTATTATTTTAAAAAGTTAAACTTTGACCATGTACCATATTGTTTATTTTAATGGCATTGCTAAATTCTGATGTTTATAAGCAAATCCAAAATCTCCATTTTGAATATTCAATATATCATAAAACAAATAAACCTATTATTTAATGAAAAATCAGCCTGAAAACAAATATTTTCAAGTATTAGGCGATACTTTTGAGAGAGTAGATTAAACTTCTATTCACTGCAAAACACTCAAAAATATGTATTAACAATCTTTGAAGTTTTTCATGGAGTTCTTCAAAGTGCATTATCATGATATGGTCTGATTGTATAGAAAATTATCCTTTGCTGAAATGTAATTTGCAATTTAATCTAAAGTGCTTTATTAAATCCATCTTCTCCATTGGAATGTATATATGTTTATTTCAAAGTATCTTCAAGTCTGTCCTTCCATTTGCCTGTGTCCAGCTGATAGTAGAATATTGTTTAATAAAATATGAACAATGTTTCAGTCGTTAACACTCATTCCCTTAATCCTGCATATTGTCTTATTGTTGAGTGTGGACAGATACCTCACCAATAAAGATGCCTGACCCTAAACTTTACCACAAAATGAACATTTTTAAAATCTCACTTGGTGTTTGATGTCTTTTTTTTCATTTTCTCCCTCTTTGTTTGTAATTGCTTGATGTAAATTTAAGGTCAGTCCAAAATAGTTGACTTAAGAATGAATCTTGTTAGATTCACCCTACCATAATAGATCATGCAATTTGTATTTGGTACTTTTCAAGGAAGTTCATTACAGTTGACTGACTTACATTATTGTTGTTAGAAATAGATAATTCAAAGTAGATTTCCAATTTCAATAGCAAAAGCATCTGATATCTATGTTGTAATAATGCTATCTCAATTAATTTTAGTTGAGCTATTAAATGCTCATTATCTCATGATAACCCCAACTCTCCTGTTTAAAAATTGGACACTACCAAACAAAGCGAACTTTAAATTTATTAGTAAGTGTCATACTGCAGGAGTGAGTAATGTGAATTCATGGACAGGTTTACATCGGGGCAGGAATTGGAGATAAAGCATATTGTTGAGCAAGAATACTGACACTGAAATATAGGACTGGATTTTGCCAGCTCCCTTGAGATGAATCAAACGTGGGAGCAATGCACTGGTTACCCATTAACTGGAGATGGGCAAACAAATCATTTGCCAACTATTTGCCACTAGTAACCTTCTCTGCTGGCATTTTCTTGGTGTCAGGAAGAGCCCCAGCAGCATTAGGAGTCTGCAGTATATATTGAGGTAGCCCCTCTGGTAATTGGTTAATGAATTGCTGAGAGCCCAGAGGAATGGGACATAATACATAATTAGATGGTAGTCCCTTTGGTAGCCAACTTGGAACCTGCTGTTGGTAAACACTACTCCTCATTTTCCAAGTCCCACTATCTGCCTGTGTATGCTTGAAGTCTGTTTTCATTCAGAAGGGAGGATGCGTGTTTGGTTGAAATCTACCCCATTGTACCCAAAATTGTCATAATCTGGTTAGGAGGAGTAAAGTGATTTACCTTTTTTCCACCACCTCAGTTGGTCACAACTAAGTCTTAAGTTCTTTTAGGACAAAACTATACCTCTCTCTAATTGAAATGTAATTAACTTGTGTTTAGTATAGTTATAAAAAATTAATCACAATATTGTCTTGAGTTAGAAAACAGCCTAATAGCCCAAGAAACATAAAGATATGACATCAAATATATAGCCTTTCTACAGTTACTTGGATGCGTGCAATTACACTCTCATAAACACATCCTTTCTGAATGACATTCATGTTTCCTGTCTGTTTGTCATTCACACTCTTGTTCTCACTCTCAAAAACTCACCCTTACTGTTACCTGCATAATTGAAGCCTCAGGCTGACTTTATAACTCACATACACGCGCGCATGCAAAACATCAAAACAAATATGTGTGTACACACACAAAAGCATGCATGCAAAAAATACATATACCCACTTCACTGCATGCCCTTGAGGCATAAGGTTTTAACACGAGATCATAATTGGTGAGCTGATTTCTTCAGCCTTGTGAATATTGCAGTTATCTTCTATATTTGCATAAGCCATTTCTTCCTAGTTGGTGTTGTCACCAGATGCTTTCTTCTTAAGAGGCAGAGTGAGAGAGCCTTTTCTGGCCCATGCTTAGTTCTGCAGACTAACGTGAAAAATGCAAACATTTGAATTAGGAGCAGAAATCGGTTATTCATCTGCTTAAGCCTAGGCTACCATTTGTAGGAAAAGGGGATTAGAATAGTTTGATCTGGTGTTTTTGACTGGTGAGACTAGAGGGGCTGAAGAGTCTCTTCCTGTACATTGTTCACTTTGACTTTGACCCTGCCATTTCGTAAAATCTGGCTTTTTTTGTTTGTGTTGAGTTCCACTTTCCCATCTACCTTTGATAATCGTAGATCCTTTTAGTCACTGGAATCAGTCTACCTCAGCTTAAAGTTTAAAAGTTGCATAATACGCTGTACTCATTTTTAAACATTGCTCCCTAAAAGAAAAAACATCAATTCCTCGTCAACCTTATGAAGATAATTCAGGATCTCAGATACTTCAACTGGGACACCATCTCTCTCATAAACTCGAGTGAAAGCAAGCCCAGTTTGTCCAGTATTTCCTCCAAACAAAACAGTTCAACCCAAGTATCAATGCAGTAATTCAACCTGATTCACCTCCAATGTATTTACATCTTTACTTCAATAAGGAGACCTGAACGGCACAGAGTATTTGAGATGTGGTCTCACCATTGTCCTACATAACTGAAGCATTACACCTTTACTTTTAGGTTCAGTTCTTCTTTGACAAAGGATGGCATTCTACTTCTTAATTGCATTCTTAACTACTTGCTGCACTTAACATTTTTTGTGACTGAAACATGAGAAATCCTAGATCCCACTGGACCTCAGAAGTTTTGATTCATTCTCCTTTTGGATAATATTTAGTATACTGTACTTTTTACTGTACTGTCGATGTGAACAGTTTCAATTTTTTTGCACATTATGGAATCATCTGTCTTATGTTGTCAATTCATTCAACCTATCTATATCTTCTGCAACCTCCTTGTCTCCTCTCCTCCTACTTTGCTACCTATCTTTGTGCCATCTGCAAATTTACTGATTCAATCTTACAAAAAGTTGAGATCTTGCCACAGATCCTGCAGGACCCTGTTCATTAAATCCTGCTAATCATCAAAAGATTAATGCACACTCTGTTTTCTGCCAATTAACCAATCTTCTTTCCATGCTAGTTTATTTTCCCTATAGCAGTACTTCCATTTTGCATGATAACCTTTTATGTAGTACCTTGTCAAATGCCTTATGGAAATCGAAGTATCATTGTCAACACTTTCCCCGTTACTGCTGAAGGTAATTGGTGCTTGAGGGCTGGCCTGAGAAAATCCTGCAGTCGTGTCCTGTCCTGCATTGTGGTGATTAACCTTCAATGATTGCAACGATGTTCCTTTGTGCTGAGTGTTAGGATCCCATCTGATGTTACTCTGGATATATCCAATACTCGATTGAAATCTGGCTTGAACGATAATATTTTGTTTTAGTTTTATTAACAAAGTACTCCATATCCCATCTATAGGTTTAACTGTTTCATTCAATTTCTGGCAATGAGAGCTTGGTAGCTTCTTCCTTGACTTTTAATAACACTTTTTCTGAGCTTTGAATAGCCCCTTCAGTGTTCTAACTAAACAGTTATGGGCCGGAACTTTCAAAATGAAATCCTTATACTGAGGAAAGATATTACCTAATTGTTCTGAAGTATCTCCTTTGTGTTTTTATGTCTAACTCCAAACAGGACTTCTGTGAACTGGAAACACAAGCTTTCCAAGCTTTTGGATGTTTCCCTTCAGGAACAGAAAAATCCTGATTCTTCTAACTAAAAGCAAACTATTGCTTTTCAAAACTTACTTTGTCCACTTCTGAAATCTTTTCCTGGAAAAGCGCAGCAGGTCAGGCAGCACCCAAGGAGCAGGAGAATCGACGTTTTGGGCATGAGCCCTTCTTCAGGAATGAGGAAAGTGTGCCAAGCAGGCTAAGATAAAAGGTAGGGAGGAGGGACTTGGGGGAGAGGCGTTGGAAATGCGATAGGTGGAAGGAAGTTAAGGTGAAGGTGATAGGCCGGAGTGGGGGTGGGAGCGGAGAGGTCAGGAAGAAGTTTGCTGGTTAGGAAGGTGGTGCTGAGTTCGATGGTTGGGACTGAGACAAGGTGGGGGGAGGGGAAATGCGGAAACTGGAGAAATCTGAGTTCATCCCTTGTGGTTGGAGGGTTCCTAGACAGAAGATGAGGTGCTCTTCCTCCAGCCGTCATGTTGCTATGGTCCGGCGATGGATGAGTCCAAGGATGTCTTATGGTCTTATGGACCTGCATGTCCTTGGTGGAGTGGGAGGGGGAGTTGAAGTGTTGAGCCACGGGGTGGTTGGGTTGGTTGGTCCGGGTGTCCCAGAGGTGTTCTCTGAAATGTTCCGCAAGTAGGCGGCCTGTCTCCCCAATATAGAGGAGGCCACATCGGGTGCAGCGGATGCAGTAAATGATGTGGGTGGAGGTGTAGGTGAATTTGTGGCCGATATGGAAGGATTCCTTGGAGGGAAGTAAGGTGGGGGCGCAAGTTTTGCATTTCTTGCGGTTGCAGAGGAAGGTGCCGGGAGTGGAGGTTGGGTTGGTGGGGGGTGTGGAAATTGTGGTCTTTTCCCCCCCACACGTGATTGACAATGCTCTCCACCGCATCTCCTCCACTTCCTGCTCCTCCGCCCTTGAGCCCCGCCCCTCCAATTGCCACCAGGACAGAACCCCACTGGTCCTCACCTAACACCCTACCAACCTCCATATACATCGTATCATCTGTCGTCATTTCCGCCACCTCCAAACGGACCCCACCACCAGGGATATATTTCCCTCCCCTTCCCTATCAGCGTTCCAAAAAGACCACTCCCTCCGTGACTCCCTCGTCAGGTCCATACACCCCACCAACCCAACCTCCACTCCCAGTACCTTCCCCTGCAACCGCAAGAAATGCAAAACTTGCGCCCACACCTCCCCCACCTTACTTCCCTCCAAGGCCCCAAGGGATCCTTCCATATCTGCCACAAATTCACCTGTACCTCCACACACATCATTTGATGCATCCGCTGCACCCGATGTGGCCTCCTCTATATTGGGGAGACAGGCTGTCTACTTGCGGAACGTTTCAGAGAACACCTCTGGGACACCTGGTCCAACCAACCCAACCACCCCGTGGCTCAACACTTCAACTCCCCCTCCCACTCCGAGGACATGCAGGTCTTTGGACTCGTCCATCGCCAGACCATAGCAACACGATGGCTGGAGGAAGAGCGCCTCATCTTCTGTCTACGAACCCTCCAACCGCAAGGGATGAACTCTGATTTCTCCAGTTTCCTCATTTCCCCTCCCCCCAACTTGTCTCAGTCCCAACCCGTGAACTCCGTACCACCTTCCTAACCTGCAATCTTCTTCCCAATGAAAGTTTTCCCAAATTCTCTTTAACACTTTTATATTGGTTTAAATAAAGTCATGGCTGCAGAAATACAAACAGGTTAAAATGCCTTCTATGCACCAATCAAGATGCACCAGCCATTTGCTCAAAATCCAGACTCTTAAATTATTTTTAACACACACCTGACATTTCGCAGGCACTGAAGCCACTGAAGTGTTTACTCCATTTGCTTTGAACTGATCACACTACAGCTCTGTCATCTTGATAGAATCCTGATTTTAAAAATGTTTAGAAATGTTATGACACACTATTGGAGCAGATGGCATTCTGATTTGCATTCAGGCCTTGTGGCTCAGTGATAGGGACACTGCCATGTACCGCAAGAGCTTGAATGATCGTGATGCTTTAAAAAAATATTTTCTAATCAAACTGTCCAGTAATGCTATTCTACAGATTTGGAGCATTTGGGACTTGAACCCAAGTCTCCTGTAGCAGAGGTAGGAATACTACCTGCTCCATAACAGCTCCAACAATTCTAATTGAGTTTTTAAAAAATGTAGTATATTTCTGCAATCGACATGTTCAGAAATGTTATTACATACTAGTGCTCTGATTAAGATTTTCATTAGAAAGACAGGAGTTGAGAGGGTACCTGATTGAGGTCTACAAAATCAGGAGAAGTATAGACAGGGTGCATAGCAAGAAGCTTTTTCCGAGAGTGGCAGATTCTATTACTAGGAGTCACAAGTTCAAGGTGAGAGGGGAAAAGTTTGAGGGAGAAAGTTCTTTACACAGAGGGTGGTGGGTGCCCAGAACATATTGCCAGCAGAGGTGGTAGAGGCGGGCATGATAACGTCATTTAAGATATGTCTTGACAGATACATGAATTGGCAGGAAGCAGAGGGATACAGACCCTTAGAAAATAGGCGACAGGTTTAGTTGGAGGATCTGGATCGACACATGCTTGGAGGGGCCAAGGGCCTGTTCCTGTGCTGTAATTTTCTTTGCTTTTTTGTACCTCTGGAGCAGTTTGGGACTTGAACCTTGGTTTCTTGGTCCAGGGGTAAGAGGGCTGAAGAATGTTTTTTTTTGTTTTACTTACTTAACCTATTTTTCTAATTAATCTGTTCAGACTTGTCTTAACACCCCTCTGAAGCAGGTAGCGATAGAACCCTGGTCTCCTTGTCCATGGAAATGGAGACTACTACTGTGTCATAAGAGGGCCTAAAAATCCTGTTTTTTTTAAAAAAGTAGTTATTCTAATTAACCTGTTCAGTGATGTTTTGTCACATCTCTGGAGCAGGTGGGACTTGAACCGGCCCCCTTACACACTACTGATGACTATGGGTTGCCTGTTGACAACTCCTTCAATCACTTTTGAGAGCATTTTGACACCTGGTAATTGTTCACTGGATAACGAAACCAGAGATTGAGAGTTTTTTTGTCTCATGGATTTTGACTGTAATGTTTTCTGTACATGCTATGCATGGGTTTAGAAGGTAATTTTGTCATAAATTCTGAAGTCGACTTCTAATTGTTCCACTTGCACAATAATATGTACTAAAACAAAAATAGCTATTTAAAAAACTTAATGTTTTGAGCTTTCACTTCATTTCTGCCTTGCAAATGTTGTCAGACCTGACTTTGTCCAACACTTTTGTTTTTGTTTCAAATGTTGCAGTTTCCTGTCATTCAAAACTTTCTTACTTTTTAAAATTATTGATTGACCTTTAGACAAAAGTTAGGGAGTCCAATATCATGTTTAATACTTTGCTGAGTTGCACGAGATTTCATGCTACTATGATGCTGGACAGCAAAAACTTACTGAAGTGGAGGAAATCAATATCATCGATCTGAAGTTTCCTTTGAATTACTTTTTATCGATGCCCACAAGCTCATACTTCATTATCATTGTTTTTATGGAGTTTGTGCTACTTTTAGCTCCACAGTAATTTTCTAAAAGAATTTGCATGCTATTTTTGAAAGTAATTGTATTCATACATTATGTGACTAGATCTGTGATAAGATTTTAGTTTATCTAGTTCAGCACCATTTATCGCTTAGCTCAGCAGCTATGAATATATTCCATTGTGCAAAATTTTGATATTTCAATGCAAGGTATTTGTATCAGCAGCAAAGAACTTTTGTGTTTTGTTGTTAATCATGCTGTATATAATATACAAGGTTTATGATATAGTAAAGGTTTGCTATAGAGTAGTGCATGGTGCAGCTTTTTTTTTACAGTAGCTTTTATATTTAAGAAAAAAATCCTTAATTGGCATTATTCTCACTGACTAAAGCTAAAATAATAATCACGCTATAAGTGTTATAATTTCTGTAGAAACTGATATTTAAAAAGGAGAAATTCAAGCTTTTAATTGATGTAGATATATTCGCTGAACTGGGAATTTGGTTGCAGATGTTTTGTCCTCTTTGTATGTGGATACTAGGGACAAACAGGCAGACAACTAGCAATCTGTATTCATGAACATCAACTAGTCACTAAACACCACAACCAATTACCCCTAGTATCTATACACACAGATGACAAGGATGACAAATTCAACTGGGACAACAATAATAGGACAAGTCAAACAGAGGACAGCCAGAGAATTCCTAGAAGCATGTCACTCATCCACGGGCTCCATCAATAAACACATTGATTTAGCCCTAATACAGAGGAACCTTGATTATCAGAATATCAATTATTTAATTTCAGATTATCAGAAGAAGATCTCATGGTCCTGATAGAAATATTACATCAAAGAGGTGCTTCAACATTGATCGCGTTTTTTGTTTACAACGATTAAAAATGAATTTAGCTTACTGCAATGCTGCCGAGAACGGTCCTGGACATCGATGGAAGCCCAGGCACAGTCTCCAAATGACTGACTAAGCTCCCTTTGTCTCTCTCCCCACAAATTCCCTGGAGTTCTACACTGGGGTACCTTAAAAACCCCTACCCTCTTCCTGAGATAATCCCTCCAACATTGTCCTGTACAGGGCAAAAATGGGACCTGTCAAAACGTTGCAGTGAAAAGTTGTTTTTTTGCTATTTTGAGAACTCACCCTCCAAAGGCAGCAGCAGTCTTGCTGTTGGTGCCCAGTCCCCCGGAGGGAGTGGGGGAGCATGGGTGCACGATGGGGTGGGGGAGGGCGAGCAGACTGTGGGTGGGGGCAGACACCGGTGTGGTGTTGGCCAAGGTTGGGGGGTGGGTGGACGGAGGGTGAGGGTGGGGTGGGGGCAGACGAGGGAGCAGGGGCTCATGCACGGTGTGCTGCTGCCTATTCTCCTGAACAGGGGGAGCGGACTTAGCAAGTGCTTGTTGTGTCAATCCCATTGAACTGATGTGGAGGGGGGAAGGCTTCAGCAATGCTGCAAGTCCCTTACACACAAGTGTGTTTCTGCTCAGAAACAAACCCTGAGACAGAGAGAGGGAGCAAGGCAGGCAGAGCAAGGATAAAGAAGACTTCACAAAACTCCAAGCCCCAGAGGAGAGGCATTAAATCAATTAACCGAATAATCAATTGTCCGAATAAAATAGTGCCCGTTCATCTCGTTCGCATAATCGAGGTTCTTCTGTATACTGACCACTGTAACGAGCAACTAGAAGCCGTGGAAACGGAACCAAATAAATTCCAACTGACAGTACAACTGCGCTTCAGTGGAGGCTCCGTGGTACAAAGGGGACAAAACATCTGCAGACCAAATTCCCAGCTCAGCGAACATAGCCACAACAATGCAACCTGCACTGAGCTACAAACCTTGAATTCAAGCTTTTAGTTAAAGCTGCATGCTTCATGTTTTGTGGTGTTGACTGTAACAGACTCAAACCACAACTAAACACTATATTTTTGTACTTATACAGAACAGAACTTTTAACACAACCAAAGACTACCCTCTACAGTACAATGTATGTTATACTCTATTTACAGTATAAGAGCTCAATTCTCAGAGAAGAGCTTCTCAGAGTTTACTTTGACATTTTCCTTTTCCAGCTCCAGCTAGTAAACCTGTAACTCCAAACCTATCTTTGGTATCAAAACTAACTATGATGTGAGTTTTCCTGGTGACTTCTGCCTCTAGCTCTGGCTAAACCTTCTGGCCTTATTTGAACTCTCCACTAATTTGATCTTTCCAGATTGGGTGAGAGCTCCCAGCTCTTGCTCTCTCATGCGCGTTTTCACCCTCACCCTGTACCAAATACTGATAGACTAACCTGTCTATGATTTATACAGCCTGCAACCTGTTACTTTCCATCTCAAAGCCATCACCATAGCAACATGGATCTTGTATCGATACAGAAATTCTAATCATGAGAGTCCAGGTCTATCTAATTCTGGAACTAAGTGGACAGTTTAAAGTATTATTGTTTATGTGCTGGAACTAAAACTATAAAACTATAAAATGTAGGAGCAGAAGTAGGCTAGTTTGTTGTAGTATTCAGTAAGGTCATCGTGAATCTGACTATCTTCAACTCAATGTTTCTTGCCTTTTCCTCAAACACCTTGATCCCTTAACTGATTACATGCCCTGATTATTTCCTGTTTTATTTCTGTCCTACAATAGGCCTGTAGACTCTTCCCAGCTGTGTCATGTTCCCATTGTTATTTCTGCCTCTATCCATCTATCCGTATGATATCCTTGTAACCATATCACTATAATTGTGGGGGGGGGGGGTGGCAGGGTGCAGGAGGTAATTATCATACAAGGTTATGATGTGATTTCCACACATGATCACTTTTGACCGCTTACTGAAATCAGCCCAGTCCAATACAAATGCTGTGAGGAAGCATCAGTGAAAAAAGCCCTGACCATTTATTAAAGATAAATATCAGGAACATTTCATCTACTGTGACACAATATATGGAGATCATTGCATTTTTATGTAGTGATGTTGCAAACCCAATTTTGTCTATCCCTATTGGTTGTACTGCATGCATCTTATGGAGCAGGAGAACCTCTCAGCCCCCTGGCCCACAAGCCTCATTCCTGATGAAGGGCTTGTGCCCGCAACATTGACTCTCCTGCTCAGGAGCTGCCTGACCTGCAGTTTTTTCCAGCACGATGCTCTTGGCTGTCATCTCCGCATCTGCAGTCCTCACTTTCTCCTGCACGCAACTTACGTTTGGCTTTGACGTTGCACCTGCAGTTCATATAGAATGATGCATCACAAAGAATAGAGCTGACCATGTTTTTAAGTGAGCTTTTTATGGCCAAAATCATTTTTTTGGTGTGCTTCAGTCTTGAAATATCACAGCTGAATCAGCATAAAAAGCAGAATTGGTCTGCCAACAAATGATTGCTTTGATCAGGGCATCACAAACATAAAAAGCTTACTTGCAATTGTTTGCTCTGCAGTCCGTTTAATTATTCATTCAACAGTTCAGTATCTAAACACCAATATAAAACATGTAGTAGGCACACTAATTTGCTTTTGTGTAAGGTTGAATGTATTTCCTTAGTGCAAGTTGGCTGATGTATATGGTGTGTTGACAATTAATTATGAGATAATTTCGTTTTACACTTGCTAGATTTTATATTTGGTTTTCACTTCATACATTAGGTTTTTTTAAAATTTCATTAGCTTATTTACAATCAGCTTTACAGAATCCTACTCCAAATTGTGTCAAAATGAACAACATTGCAGGTTGTTGTGGACTGACAGGTATTTAGCTACCTTAACAGAGAGCTTTGTCACTTTACAAGGAAGTGGAACGCATTTTGCGGCACACTATGTGGGCCATTATATTGACCTCGTATTGTAGTGAGCCTGGACAGAACTGTGAACCAGAGCAGAACATGGCCAGCATGATAGTTTGGTTCTTGCATGATATACATTAAACAAATAGCTTCCCAGGGGAAAATTTTATTTCACTGTGATATAAACATCAATTATTGGTGTTTTGTTGCTGATTTTATATGTAAAGATGTTTAGGTGGTTGCTTATTCTATCATTGTACTTCATAAATAAGCATTATGTTTTGTGAATACCTTTTATCTGACTATGCTGTTGTTTTGAGTGTATATAGAAAAAATATTTTGGTTTTCATTGGTGTTCTTAATTTAATCCAAGTTATTTTTAGGCTTTTTATTTGTTTAAGCATGTACTTGAAAGTCACAGTGCTAGCCATTAAAAAAATGTTCAGCCTATCTTCTTATTCATGGTAATAAACTATTAGAACACTTTTGTTCAAATAGTTAAAGAGACATTTTGGTCTGGAGTCAGTGAAATGAAGTAAAAGGCTGAGCTTTTTAAACAGTATTCTGATAAGTTGGTAACAAACTCAATAGAGAAAAGATACTAGACCGAGATTAAACTCCTGACATTTTGGTATAAATTTGTTTCAAGTTACATATCTTTGAATATTTAAATTATCAATTATGTGACCAAGGTTTAACTTGATGACAAAAATTGGAAGTGTTGGACAACTCAGCAGGTCGCATAGTAGCTATGGAGAGAGAGAGACACACAAGTGAAACAAAGAAAAATTAAAGTGAGTGAGAGATGAAATATTAAATATAGTACAGAACAGAAAACAAACAGAATGGTAATGGTTATAGAGAAATGGCAATATAGATCTTGAGTAGGTGTTAATATCAGAATACCACAAATGACGAGTATGGTATTTCAGTGCCAGAACAATGCTAGTTAGGTTGGCTATACATCCCAAAGACCGGCAGATTGCATCAAACAGTTTGTCCTCCTGCTGTCCTTAACAAGGGAGGTACTGACTATACCCATATACTGGATTAGTGGTGCTGGAAGAGCACAGCAGTTCAGGCAGCATCCAACGAGCAGCGAAATCAACGTTTCGGGCAAAAGCCCTTCATCAGGAATAAAGGCAGTGAGCCTGAAGCATGGAGAGATAAGCTAGAGGAGGGTGGGGGTGGGGAGAGAGTAGCATAGAGTACAATGGGTGAGTGGGGGAGGAGATGAAGGTGATACGTCAAGGAGGAGAGGGTGGAGTGGATAGGTGGAAAAGAAGATAGGCAGGTCGGACAAGTCAAGGAGACAGTAACTGAGCTGAAAGTTTGAAACTAGGATGAGGTGGGGGAAGGGGAAATGAGGAAGCTGTTGAAGTCCACATTGATGCCCTGGGGTTGAAGTGTTCCTAGGCAGAAGATGAGGCGTTCTTCCTCCAGGCGTCTGGTGGTGAGGGAGCGGCGGTGAAGGAGACCCAGGACCTCCATGTCCTCGGCAGAGTGGGAGGGGGAGTTGAAATGTTGGGCCACGGGGCGGTTTGGTTGATTGGTGCGGGTGTCCCGGAGATGTTCCCTAAAGCGCTCTGCTAGGAGGCGCCCAGTCTCCCCAATGTAGAGGAGACCACATTGGGAGCAACGGATACAATAAATGATATTGGTGGATGTGCAGTTGAAACTTTGATGGATGTGGAAGGCTCCTTTAGGGCCTTGGATAGAGGTGAAGGAGGAGGTGTGGGCACAGGTTTTACAGTTCCTGCGGTGGCAGGGGAAAGTGCCAGAATGGGAGGGTGGGTCGTAGGGGGGTGTGGACCTGACCAGGTAGTCACAGAGGGGACGGTCTTTGCCTCAACTGACTATACCCAACCTGCCTGTGCTTGCAACGTAATGTCTAGCATTGGATATGATTCCTCAGCTGCATAACATTTATTACATAATGTTGATTGGAAAAGTAATATGCTTTAAACCAACTTAGGTTTGTCAGTCAGGTTTGCAATCCAGCAAACTTGTGAATCTAGATAGATAAAGTCCTTTGTATTAATCTTTTGAAGACCGAGAAATTGTACTTACACTGCACCTACTTCAACACAACAGAATAGGTGACAGCTGTTCTCTATTTCATTTCTCATTTGTTTAAAATTTTAAACAGTTCTTGTCAGTTGACTGTTAGTAACAAATAACTCTTGCTTTCTTGATAGTAGTGCATCTACCAATGAGAATTCACTTGCTGTCCAATCAGTCAACAGTCGACATGCTGTTTTCCCTTACTTTGATATTTCTTGCAAATTGTCCTGATGAGTGCAAGCTAAAACACATTAGCTAATATCTTATTTTCATAAGAAGTCAATTTTATTCTTTCAGTCAAAAGGAGATACCGTGATTTTTATGAATCATTTCTAGCCTCAAGTTTTAGAATTTCAAACTAACTGTTGCTTAGTTCTATCATAAAAACTTTTAAGCTTACAGTAGATAAAAGTATGATTGAACATAGTCCAAAATTAACTAACTGATTTATATAAATACATCTGTGCCTGGACTTGGAGAAACTTCTGAACTCTGAGGGATGATAGATATGGGGAAAAAGCTTCCTATATAGTCAAGTTTTGAATTTTGCAGTTTATACAGTGGTGAACAAGAATTGATTAATTCCCTTCTTGCACTGTGTTTATTTGTGCATAGTTTGTTCTGTTTATATTTTAGATCCTGCCTATAGTTTAACTTTCGATCTTGTGGAAATAGTGTTAAGGCTAACAGCACTTGCATTTAATGTGTGCAAATCAGACTAATATCTTGCAATTGCAAGTATACATTTAAATGACATTAGGAAGTTGTCAAAGATGCTGTTAGCAAACATTTGCCTTAATCTGAGACTGGATTTTATTTTGAGCAATTGTTTTGACTTGTAGTTAGTTGGCGTAAATAATGCTCCAGTATGTTGTTGTTCAACTTACTGATTCAGTGTGATATTTTACATGCCTTCAACCATCTATTTCAATATTCTTGAATGGGTGCCTTATTTTAAAACTAAAGTAAATTTTGTAAACTAGTTTAATTTCTAGTGGAAGATATGGAAATATGCATTACTTGGCAATATATGAGAGAAATAAAGGGTAGATAAATGTTTCACTTAATTTGTGACAATCAGAATAAGAAATGTTAGTGCTCAGCAATGGTAAACAAAGCAAGATCTCTGAAGTAAAAAGCAAATCATTATTCAATGCATTGCAAACAAGCAGCTTAGAGTTAAAAATCACACAACACCAGGTCATAGTCCAACAGGTTTATTTGGAAGTACTAGCTTTCGGAGCGCTGCTTTTTCACCAGGTGATTGTATGATTTTTAACTTTGTACACCCCACTCCAAGACCGGCATCTCCAAATCACAGCTTAGACAGAGGTCTTAAGAAACAAAAATCACATTTTCTGGAACAATATCAGAATGCTTTCTTCATGGATTCAGAGTTGCACTTGTGCATCATTCTGTAAAGTATTAATTTAAATCTTACCATTGCAGCCATGGGCATACTTGATTTATTTTAGAGTCATGTCTAAAATAAGTTCAGGGTATAGTAAAGTGCAACCTTCCTTTTTTTGACACTGATGAATCACAAGCATTTATTCGTGGCATAGCTGATTGCAAAGTAATATAGTGACACTGTACATATCAATTCATATGTAAACCAGATCTACACAGCACTTTTCCAGAAGTGTATCCAATTAATAATGTGTCCGAAGATAGAGATATATGTTGGCAAGTATTTCGTACACTTAATTAAAGGCTATCGACACCTTTGGAAAATAACATGGAAATGTACTCCACAACAAAGAATTCTTATTTTCTTCTTCAGCACAAAATTATTTTCAGTGGCTAAAACATAATTTCTTAGTATGTAAAGCTTAAAGTGCTTACCTGTCCAGTTAGTATTAGAAATGTATGCTTTGAAGCAAATAATATATTTTACAAAATTAATACATTTAACCCTAATTCATGGATCCCTTGTCAAAGAGGCCTATAGCACATTAGAAAACCCTTAAAAAGGGCAACAAGGACAATCTGGGAAATTACAAGCCAGTGAGCTTTATGTCAGTGGTAGTGAAATTATTGGAGAAGATTCTTAATGATCGGTTTTACTTGTATATGGAAAAATATGGACTTATTAGCTATAGGCAGCGTGGTGTTGTAGGGGAGGTTGTGTTTCACAAACTTGAGTTTTTTGAGAAAGCTATAAAGACGATTTGAGGACAGAGGTAGTTGTTGCCTATATGGACTTTAGCAAGGCCTTGAACAAGATCCCTCATGGCAGATTGATGAAAAAGCTGAAGCCACGTGAGATCCTTGGTAAACTGGTCAGATAGATCTAGAACTGGCTTAGTTATAGAAAACAGCGTAGTGATGGAAGGGTGTTTTTATGACTGGAAATCTGTGATCAGTGGTGTTCCACAGGGATAAGTGTTGGGATCTTTGTTGTTTGTGATTGATATAAATGATTTGGAGGATGATGTAGGTGGCCTGATTAGTAAGTTTCTGGATGGGGGAGCTTTGAATAGTGAGGAAGAATGCTAGAGGATATGTTGCAACTGTGTAGAACATCAGTTAGGCCACATTTGGAATATCGTGTACAGTTCTGGTCGCCACACTACAAAGATGGTGGAGGCTTTGGAGAGAATACAGAAATGGTTTACCAAGATGTTGCCTGGTTTGAAGGGTATCAGCAGTCAGAAGAGATTGGATAAACTTGGTTTGTTTTCACTTGAATGTTGAAAGATGAGGAGCGGCCAGAATTAGTTGGACCGAAGGGTCTGTTTCCGCACTGCACATATCTGATTCCATGATTGGATCAAAGTTTACAAAATTGTGAGGCATAGAATGGATAGTCAGAGTCATTTTCCCAGGGCAGAAATGTCGTCTACTAGTGAATGTAGGTTTAAGGTAAAAGGGATAAATTCAAAAGCGATGAGAGAGGCAGATTTTTTATGCAGAGGGTGCCTGGGATGCACTTCCAGAAGAGGTGGCGGAGGTGGATACAATAGCAATGTTTAAAAGTTGTCTTGACAGAAGAATAAATTGGCAGGCAACAAAGGAATCCAGACTGCCGAGAGGCAAAAGTTTTTAGTTTAGAAAGGTATCAGGTGTCCGTGTATTCTGGGTGGGCCAAAGGGCTTTTCCTGTGCTGTTCTTTGACTCTATATCAGTCAAAAAACAACCGTCTAATTATTCTAACTATTTCCTAGCACTTGGCCATAACCTTGTATGCCTTGACATTGTAAACGTACATTCAAATACTACTTAAATGTTATGACGATTTCTGCTTTACCACCACCACCCTTAGAGGAAGTGAGTTCCAGACTCCCGCTACCTACTGGGGGCAAAATTCTTCCTCTCATCCTGTCTTCACCCCTCATAATTTTATACGTCTCAATCATGTCTCCCCTTCAGTATTCTTTGCTCCAAGGAAAACAACTCCAATCATAGGAGCACTACAGTATGGAAGCAGGCCATTTCGCCCATGAAGTCCACACCAATCCTCCAAAGAGCATCCCATCCAGAATCTCCCACCCCATCCCTATAACCCATGGTACAGGAAGATAGGAATCATCCTGGTTATGCTTTTAATGCATTCTTCCCAAATGTGAGATGTGCACTATATCTGACATGTCGTGATCACACTTAGTGCTTTGACGACATATTGGTAAGAAGAAAGCATACTTTTAAGGAATCTATTAGTATCAGACTAAACATTACCATGTGGACAGCCTAAGGTAGAAGTTGCTGCTATTCAACTGTTTGGAACAAAATCATCATTGATGATAACCTGAGATGATTTGGCTTATGCTGCATCTAATGCATACCTGTTTTCATGTAGCCTTTGATGATAGAATACACAGTTTCAAGCCAGATTCATAACTTCCTCAAGAACACTGCCTCAAGATGTTGTAAAGTTGAGCTACTTAACGTGCCATCATTTAATGACACGAGTGTTTGCTGTGGATATGTCCATGGACATGTTCTTCAACCTGAAGCATCTTGAGAGCACTTACCTGCTTGTTTAACAGGACTACTGTATAACAACATTAAGGGAATGAATCCACCCTAAAGAAGGCAACTTTGCTGAAATGTATGTATTACAAGCATGTCTCTATTGATAGGAACATGTAACTGACTAATGACTTACATACTTCAATGATTTTTGACCTGCGCACACTGGCTGAGTTGTTGGTAAACTATTCCTTCAAAATAATCTGGCTCACGCTCTTCAAGAGTAGGATGGATTCCACGAAAAGTGTCTATTGTAACAAATTCAGCATGCTTAAGATAATTTGTAATCTCACTGAAGAGTTATAATGTGTAAAAGAAAAGCAAGTAAAAGAAAAAAATATAAAACCAAAACTAAAATAAGAAATAACTTAATTGACTGCAATGCAAAATCAAGGCTAATTTCAATGGACTAGTGTGTGGCCTTCATTTCTGGGGCAGGCCTCAATAAATTGAGGCAGAGATATTTTTTTTACTGTGATTAGTAAGACTATTGTGCATTCTCTGGCATGTCAAGCTATGCAAGGATAAATGGTTGAATCATTTTAGCATGATATGAGTGTAAAGTTTATTTTTGTACCATATTCTTTGCATTCCATCCCTGTATATACATAATTGATGCATAAGTTATAAACTTTACCATTCAGTTGTGATTTTAGAGAAACAGATATGTTCTATATATATTCCCTGAAATTAAGATTAAGAAAATACTGTTAAATCTCAGTGTAAAATATGGAGCGGAGCTTGTTACTGTCTGTTTAGATAAAATGTTGGGCCTTTCTTTTGGTATGCCATTCTTTATCAACTATTCCAATGCATTAAAATGCGTTAACTTCAATAATGTTTTTGAAATATTTTTTCAGCATGGACTATGCTATAGATCTGTTGATACCCACTTAAATGAGAAAAAGGTACATTTACATTGCCTTAAATAGAAGACATAAGCATTTTCCAACCTGAACCACATTACTTACTAGTAATGATAATTGTTAAAAGAAATTTCAGACTATGTTCACTATTTACGCAGCATGATGTCAATTTGAAATGAATACGCAAGTGATTTAAATGGTAAATATGGGTTGCCAGCAGCATTATGTATACAATAAGTATTATAAGGCAACAGAAATATTTTGGAGCAAACCATTATTTCACATTAAACAGTCTCGGAACTTCAAAGCTTGTATCAAAACATTGTTTCTATCATTCGTGATATCCAGTTTATGTCTTTTCTGCTCAATTCATAATTTTTGTGTGGTAAGATCAGCTATTAACTCTTCTCCTTCCCCAATTTTGGCTGAAACCTCATCATTATGGGCACTGATCTTTTCTAAACTGTACAGAAGTAAGGAGTGCTTGTGTGAAGCTGCTGGTAATTTGAACCATCCATACAGTAAAACTAATGCTCCATGACTTTTTTTTTTGTTTTGTAAGTACCACGTATTTTTTATTTTTGTGTCGCTAAAAACTGTGCACTGCAAGAAAGAGTTGTTTTAAACAAAAAAAAAATCAAGTATGACTACAATTTCACAGCAGGGAATTGTGAACTCTGTGAACCTATTGTGAACACTGTTTTATGGTTATGGGTTACAGCTGTGTGCAAATGATGAGGAGACAACAGGTTATTTACAAATGAAGCTAGTAGTCGCTTAGCAAATTGTAACCTGATTCCAATTTGAGTCACAGGTATACAGAGTGAGAAAAACACCAAGGGTGTGCTGCTTTACTCTCCAGCAGAAGCTGCCTGTTTTCTAAAGTAAAATAACTCTGATTTTGAAGAAAACTCATTACTTTTTCTTCTTTAGTTGCTTTGAGCTGTGACTTTTGAATTATCAAATCCATTTGTGTGAACAGGGTAAATTCTGAACCTATCAGATTGAAAAATCTTTAATAATACCATATAGGTATTTTCTAAACAGTCTGTTCAGAAATGTTACTATGCACTTCTGGAGCATGTGGAATTAGGTGGGCCTCCTCAGAGGTAGGGACATGTCTAATGCACCACAAGTGGTGGCAATATATATAGTGGCATATAGACTGAGCCTGGAACACCCACTGAATGTTAAATTATTTTTCAAAATGTGTACAAAAAGCAAAAGAAAATTAAATTGATCTGTAAAGAGACCAAAAAATGCAAAAGTTTTTTTCAAATCTCTAGCAGCAATGAAAAACTGAAGGAATGAGTCATAGAGATGTACAGCATGGAAACAGACCTAACCCAATCTCATCCCACCTGCCAGCACCCAGCCGATATCTCTCCAAACCCTTCCTATTCATATACCCATCCAAATGCCTCTTAAATGTTGCAGTTGTACCAGCCTCCACCACTTCCTCTGGCAGCTCATTCCATACATGTACCACCCTCAGTGTGAGAAAGTTGCCCCTTAGGTCTCTTTTATAACTTTCCCTCTCACCCTAAACCTATGCCCTCTAGTTCTGGACTCCCTGACCCCAGGGAAAAGACTTTGCCAGTTTACCCTATCCATGCTCCTCATAATTTTGTAAACCTCTATAAGGCCACCCCTCAGCCTTTCCCCTGTAAACTATAATATTCTGATTTACATATTAATGTAAGCATTATTAGCTTCAGCATTAAAAATGCCACAAAATCCAGTCCAGTCTTCAATGAGAATAAAGTAATACAGCACATTGCTTTCCTGAGGTAAATGTGGAAATCAGAGTAGACACACTTTTTAAAAATCAGTTTTGACTTTGAGTAGAAGGGCGCTGAGACAGGTTTAACAAATGAGGTGAGTAAAAGATCTCTGGAAGTAGTGATCATCACATAATAGAATTTACTTTGCAGTTTACGAGTGAGTTAGCTAACATAGATTGAATGGATAGATTAGGAGGAAAGATGTAAGCAAGCATGGCAGACATTTAAGGAGGTCATTCATGACTCTCAGAAAAAAAATACATCTCAAAAGAGAAGGAAAAATTCTAAGAGATGGATAAACCAACTTGGCTAAGCAAGCACATCAAGGGGAGTATTAAACTGAAAGAAAAAGATTGAGGAGGCAAAAGTCCGTTTGGGCCCCAAAGATGGGATAAACTCAGAATCCAACAAATGAGGACTAAATATGATATGAAGAGAAAATCAATAATCAGTGCAAAAATAAGAGACCCATTTCTAAGTACAAGGAAAAGTTTATATATCGGATCTTTAAAATTATTTTTAATACAATCCTGAGTGAATTTGTGTTCAGAAATACAAATACTCATAAGTCAGGCATTTATAAATCTGGGACTCCCTCTAGGCTGGATGAATCCAATTGGCAAGGGGAGCCTCAAGAGAGAGTTTATTGATTGTATATGAGTTTGGTTCCCCAATATATTCATCCAAGAAACAATCAGGGAGAAGGCTAATCTGCATTCGGTATTGAGTAATGAGGTGGGATTAATTAATTATCTCATTGAATCCCCTTGGGAAATTCAATTGGAGGACAAGAAACTGGAATTCCACAATAACCACCTCAATTAAAACATGCTAATAGCATTGGCATGAGGACAAAACTGTCCTAAGTGATCTGGCATAGAGAGCACAATGTAAGGCAGTTGATGAGCAGTGGCAGATATTTAAGACGACACTCAAACGCTCCTAATGAAAAGAGAGAGAAAAGAAAGTTAAAGATAATACAAAGACAAAAAATAGGTCATAACATATTGCAAAGGCAAGTGGTAGGCTGGAAGCTTGGGTAACTTTTAAAGTCAGCAAAGGATTGCTTAAATGTCATAGAGCAAAAGTATATTATGAAAGAAAACCAGCAAAGCATAAAAACTGATAGCAAAAGCTGCTTTAAGTATATAAAAGGGAGAACAGGAGGAAAAGTGGATGTTGGTACCTTGAAAACTATGGGGATAGTAGTGGGGAACACATTAATAGTTGGCTTTTTTTTTGTGTATTCACTCATGGGATGAGAGTGTTCCTGGCTAAGTCAGCATTTTTTTGGGTCCTGGTCGAGAGTGTGATGCAGGAAAAGCACAGAAGATCAGGCAGCATTTGAGGAGGAGGAGAGTTGATGTTTCGGGCAAAAGCCCTTCATCATGAATCAGGATGTGAGCCAAGGGGGTGGTGATATAAATGGGAGTGGGGGCTGGGGGAAGGTAGCTGAGTGTGTAATGGGTAATGGTGATAGGTCAGAGAGGAGGATGGAGCAGATAGGTTGGAAAGAAAATGGACAGGTCATGAGCGTAGTGCCGATTTGGAAGTTTGGATCTGGGATAAGGTGGGAGAGGGGAAATGAGGAAACTGGTGAAATCAGCATTGATGTCATGGGTTTGGAGGGTTCTGAGGTGAAAGATAAGGCTTTCTTCCTCCAGGCGTCGGGTGGTTAGGGAGTGGTGATGGAGGCGGCCCAGGACCTGCATGTCCTTGGTGGAGTGGGAGGGGTTGTTCCCTCCACCTTATCACAGATCCAGCATTCCAACCCGGCACTGGCTCATGACCTGTCCTACCTGTCCATCTTCTTTCCCACCTATCTGCTCCACCCTCCTCTCTGACCTATCACCATTACTCCCACCTCCACCTGTCGCACTCTCAGCTACCTCCACCCCCCCAACACCCCTCCCATTTGTCTCACCACCTCTTGGCTCACAGCCTCATTCCTGATGAAGGGCTTTTGCCTGAAATATCAACTCCGCTGCTCCTCAGATGCTCCTGACCTGCTGTGTCGAGTATAATCTCCAGCATTTGCAGTCCTCACTTTCGTCCATTTATTGGTCATCCCTAATTGCCCAGAGGTCAGTTAAGAATCAATCATGTGGCTGTGCTTCTGGAATTACATGTAGGCCAGACCAGATAGGGATGACATACTTCCTTCCCAAAAGAACACGAGTGAACTAGATGGGCTTTCTTGACAATGGTTTCATTGCCATCACGAGACCCTTAATTTCAGATTCTTTTACTGCATTCAAATTTCAGCATCTGTCATGGCAAGATTTGTACACTGCTTCAAGTTGGGTTTTTCCTTCTTTCTGGGCATCCAAATTCAGCCTTCCAAAAATAGCTCCTGGTGAGCTCTTTAATGCTTACAAATGTGTGGATGGCCCTGGTGAAACTGCTGTAGCACCTTCTATCATATCTATCAGATGATCATCCTCATTCCCCATAGTATACACAACAGTTCTGAACCAGTAACTCCCACAATCTGGCTTGAGTTATGTGGCTTCTGCCAGTCCTCCTTTTCCCTCATTGTCTGGCTTAAAAAGTGGTCATATCTGCTATCATTCTTCACTTGCCATTTTCTGGTTATGAGAAGTAATGAATCTTCAAACAACTACTGGATTGCTCCTCACTTAATAGCAATGGCAGCCTAGACATTGCATCTGCATTTGTGTGTTGCTCCGACTCCCTGTATTTTACATCATGAGTGTGCCTGGAGGAGTAGGTCCCATCTCTGAAGCTGACTAGCTGCCATTAAGGGAATGCCAATGTATGGGCTGATGATGGCATTCTGGAAGAACTCTCACTTTCTTTTCCATTTGTAACCTGTGTGCTTGTAGCATTTTAGGGTCTGCTCATGATGCCTCAAATGCTGTTCCTCTGGAGCCAATATGACCCTAAAATGGAGCCTTTTATTATGTTACAATCCCTGCTGAGTCACTGAAGCCAGAAGGTTTTGGGATTTAGTAGCCACTTCCTTCTGCATGTGAAAAATCTGTCTTTGTGGTTTCTTTTTGTAGGTTTTCTTCGACAGCTCTGGTTCCTTGAGCAGCCTTTAGCAATCTGGCCTGCTTTCTTACAGTTCTTACATTGGTCCTCCCTGCACCTGTCTTATTGTCCAGATCTGCCACACTTGTGGCACTCCTGCTGCTGCATGGGTTTCTTTTGTATGGCTGCCATTTTATTTGGGTGCTGAACCCTAGCTGTGGAACTCCTCCTGTTTGCTAACTTCATAGACATTACAATGTCCAGTGTGGTTTCAAAATTTAGATTTCTCTGTCAGTGGCCTTTTGTTGACTGCATTCCACGGTGTCTTAAGGCCTTAAAACATCACCAAATTAAGTGTTCTACTAGCTAATTAAGGGTTCCAGTTGATTTGTTTTGTGAAGTTTGAGCCCCTGTGCAATTAGTTGAGGTTTTGGAGCACAATGGACCTCTTACAAAATATGAATAACTAATGATACGCTTTGTTTCCAGGTTTGTCAGGCTGGATAAAGCTTTTAAGTGCACTTAGGGTGTTGTTGCCTACAGTGCTGAGGAGTATAGGTACTACCAATACATTCACAATCTGTTTGCCATAATATAACAACTGAATCTTTCAGTTTAGACTTAGCAGCTTTTTCATCCTTCTTCAAAAGGCATCAAATCGGCCTGCCGTTTTGTTTTATTTGGGGACCCTTCTTATGTTTAAAAGAAAACTTCTTAAATTCAATATTATGTCCTTAGGCTGTCCTCTGAGATGAATTGCAACAGATTTTCATTAATTTCTAACTCTGAATATGATTTTTCTCTTCCTTTCCCTTCCTCCATGCCTGAGATCTCTCATATGGTGAACTCTGCAGATAGGGCCCTCTGAATTTACTCCTGTTTTAAGTTCGTATGTTCTCTTTTTTTCAGTAGCAAGGAATGTGCTGTTCTTCATCTCTAGCATTTATCAGGTCCAAAGTCGGATGCTGTTGTTGTCCTGGCAGTCAAGTGACAGTGAGCAGTGAGCGCAAAGAATTATTTTTATTTTACTTCTCTCTGTCTCTTATATTAGTCCATTTTCCCCCTCATCTCCAGTTATTTTGCACTGGGCAGTTACTAGGCTGTAGTCAGAACTAAAGAACGTTTAAACTTGTTGTTTGCTGCAACCCAACGGGACGGTTTTATTCCATAGCTGTGCATGCTTTTCAGCACAACTTGAGTCTGAACAAGCGTTCAACCTGGCTGATGGCTCACCAGTGCTTACATGACATTACATTAATGATCTAGAAGATGATATTAGTAATAACATTAGCAAATTTGCTGATGATACTTAGCTGGGTGGCCGGATGAAATGTGAGGAGCATTTTAGGAGATTGTAGGGTGACCTGGACAGGTTAGGTGAGTGGTCAGATGCATGGCAGATGCAGTTTAATGTGGATAAATGTATGGTTATCCACTTTGGTGGCAAGAATAGGAAGGCAGATTACTACCTAAATGGAATCAATTTAGGTAAAGGGGCAGTACAAAGAGATCTGGGTGTTCTTGTACACCAGTCAATGAAGGTAAGCATGCAAGTACAGCAGGCAGTGAAGAAGGCTAATAACATGCTGGCCTTCATAACAAGAGGGATTGAGTATAGAAGCAAAGAGGTTCTTCTGCAGCTGTACAGGGCCCTGGTGAGACCACACCTGGAGTATTGTGTGCAGTTCTCCAAATTTGAGGAAAGGCATTCTGGCTATTGAGGGAGTGCATCGTAGGTTCACGAGGTCAATTCCTGGAATGGCGGGACTACCTTACGCTGAAAGACTGGAGCGACTGGGCTTGTATACCCTTGAGTTTAGAAGACTGAGAGGGGATCTGATTGAGAAATATAAGATTATTAAAGGATTGGACACTCTGGAGGCAGGAAGCATGTTTCCGCTGATGGGTGAGTGCCGAACCAGAGGACACAGCTTAAAAATACGGGGTTGACCATTTAGGACAGAGATGAGGAGAAACTTCGTCACCCAGAGAGTGGTGTCTGTGTGGAATGCTCTGCCCCAGAGGGCAGTGGAGGTCCAGTCTCTGGATTCATTTAAGAAAGAGTTGGATAGAGCTCTCAAGGATAGTGGAATCAAGGATTATGGAGATAAGGCAGGAACAGGATACTGAATAAGGATGATCAGCCATGATCATATTGAATGGTGGTGCAGGCTCGAAGGGCAGAATGGCCTACTCCTGCACCTATCGTCTATTATCTATTGACGACTCTTTTAAAGGGACAGTGTCCCAATGTAACATACACCGACTTATAATAATATAACATTACCTCACCCCCATTGGAAATGGACTGATTCCTTTCCAACCATCCTTGATAATCATCAGCAGATGTTACAGAAAAGTGTCTGATTCTTTCATCTGCAACTGAATTTGAAACTAGGTTCCAGTTTAAAATGTTTTATCTCACTCTACCATCCATTTGTTTAACATGTTTGGATCTACTACTTTTCTAATGAATGCAATTGGTCCACAACAGCAACTTGAAACTTTCTGCAGGGAATTACACAGCCACTTCTTCTGTTGTGTTCACTTGAAAAATATTATCATGATTCTTAATTTAAACCACGTAAAAGTGCTAGTGAGATTGGGAAACAAATCCCCAAAATACTTCCTGAAACAAAGCTGGACAATGGTTCTCTGAGCTTCAGTGGAAAGAAGATTGTATGCAGTTAAAGGAAATAATCAGATTTGCTACAAGTCTTTCCCCACATTGAAAAATGGACCAATATCACCTTCCTGATGTCAGAAAAAATCCTTTTGTTTCACTCAAGAGTACTTTGTTTGAAGTGGCCAAATAGTTCTGCGAAGAATGTAGTTATCAAATTATCAATGTTTCTTCTAGTTTCAGAAACCAGTTTGATAAAAATAATACAGCATTCTGGCCCTCCACTATCTGCTTTGCAGTGGGTTCCCCTACAAATTTCCTGGCTGACTTTATTCCACTCCCGTGTCTGTTTCATGATATTGGACAACAGGCTCACATGCCCTAACCTGAATTGAGACTGCTAACTGGCTCTGTGCTGAAGCTGCTCAAATGTGAACACTTTTTGGAAATATATTTACTCAAGAGTTCCATTTGCTCAGCCTTGCCACATGCCCTGAACTGCCACCCTGAATGAGGTTTAATTATTTAACTGTATTACTTATGTTTTGTATTGTTACCTCTTCAAAGAATTCTAACTGGTTTGTCAGGCACCACCTCCCCTTATTAAATCCATGCTGACTTGTTCTAATCTGACCTTGCATTATCAAGAATTTAGAATCTCATCCTGAATGAAGGATTCTAGAATTTTACCTACAACCGAGGTTAGGCTATTTGGCCTATAATTTTCCATCTTTTGTCTTGATCCTTTCTTGAACAAGGGGGTTATGACAGCGATTTTCCAATTATCTGGGACTTTCCCCAACTCCAGTGATTTTTGAAAGGTTATAACCTACGCCTCCGCTATTTCTTCAGCCACCTCCCTCAGAACTCTAAAATGTAGCCCATCCGGACCAGAAGATTTATCAATATTTAGACCTTTTAGCTTATCAAGTACTTTCTCCTTTGTAATGGCCACCATATTCAATTCTGTCCCTTGACTCTCCTTAATTCTTGAGATATTAGCCATGTCTTCCACTGTGAAGAATGACACCAAATATTGAGTTCTTCAGCTATTTCCTTATCTCCCATCACTAGCCTTCCTGCATCAATTTGGAGTGGCCCAATCTCGACTTCTGCCTCTTGTTTGTTTCTTATGTATTGAAAGAAACTTTTACTATCATTTCCAATATTACTGGCTAGCTTACCTTCATATTTGATCCTCTCCTTCCTTATTTCTCTCTTTGTTATCCTCTGTTTGTTTTTGTAGTTTTCCCAATCTTCTGATTTCCCAGTGCTCTTGGACACTTTATAGGCTCTGTCTTTTTCTGAGTTCCTTTGTCAGCTATGGTTGTCTAATTTTGCTCCCCCCCCCCCACTAATTTTTCTTTTCTTTGGGCTGTACCTCTGTGCTGTGTCCTCAATTATACCCAGAAAGTTCTGCTATTGTTGATCTTCTGTCTTCCCAATAGGCTCTGCTTCCAGTCAATTTTCATCAGTTCCTCTCTCATGCCCCTGTAGTTACTTTTATTTAACTGTAATGCCATTACATCCGACTTTGCCTTCTCTCTTTCGAACTGCAGACTGAAATCTACCATATTATGTTCGCTGCCTTCTAAGTGTTCCCTGAGTTTAAGATCTTTTATAAAGTCTGGGTCGTTACATAACACTAAGTCCAAAATAGCCTGCTCCTTGTGGGCTCCATCACAAGCTGTTCCAAAAAGCCATCTTGTAAGCATTCCACAAACTTCCTTTCTTTGGATCCACTGGCAACATAATTCACCCATCACTTTGTGTATTGAAGTCCCCCATGATCACCATGACCTTACCTTTCTGACAGGCCCTGGTATTTTTTGGTATATCTTGCACCCCTGGTCCTGACCACTGCTAGGAGGTCTGTACGTAACTCCCATTATGGTTTTTTTTTGCCTTTGTGGTTCCTCAACTCCACCCATACAGACTGCACATCATCTGACCTTATATCATTTAATTTCATCGATTTAATTTCATTCTTAACTAACAAAGCAACCCTGCTCCCTCTACCCATCTCCTGTCTTTTCGATAAGTTGTAAATCCTTGAATGTTTAACTGCCAGTCCTGAACCCCCTGCAACCACGTCTCGTGATACCTACCACATGGTAATTATTTACAATGATTTGTCCTGTTAATTCATCTACATTGTTTCGAATGCTTTGAGCATTCAGGTGAAGCACCTTAATGCTAATTTTCTTATCCTCATGATTCCCATCACCTCTACCTAAGTTTTGCTTCCTTTCTGATTCATTCCAAATCTGCCTTGAACTTAAACCCTGCACACATGCTAACCTGCTGCTTATGTTTCTACTTGACTCCATACTCCCTGTTGCTTCCTACACCCCCCTCCCACCGAATCATAAGTCTAAAGTGCTAGTGACCACCTTACTTATCCTTGTCGCCAGAACACTGGTTCCACATCGGTTCAGGTGGAGACTGTCTCATCGGTACACATCGCCCTGTTCCAAAATTGATGCCAATGTCCCATGAAATGGCAACCCTCTTTCCCACACCAATCTCTTAGCCACGTGTTTACTTGCCTAATTTTCTTATCCTTATGCCAATTAGCAAGTGACTTTAGCAGTAATTCAGAGGTTATGACCCTCGAGAACCTGTTCTTCAATTTCATTCCTCGTACTTCATACTCCCCAAACAGGTCCTCCTTCCTAGCCTTGCCTATGTTGTTTGTGCCAATGTGGACCAGAGCAACTAGATTGTCCCCCTTCTGCTCCAATATCCTTTCAAGCCGTTCGCTGATGTCCTGCACCCTGGCACCGGGCAGGCAACACACCGTGCAGGACCCCTGATCCAGCTCTCAAAGGATACTATTTGTCCCCTTATTTATAGAATCCCTGATAACAACTACTTGTCTTTTTGCTCCCCCCTCTTGAATGGCCTTCTGCACCATGGTGCCGTGCTCAGCTGGCTCATCCTGTCCACTGCCCTTTTCCCCATCCATACAGGGAGCAAAAATCTCATACCTGTTGGATAAGGTCAAGGGCTGAGGCTCCTCCACTCCTGATCTCAGAATCCCCCTACCTACCTCACTTACACTCGCACCCTGTTCTTCCTGATCACTGACTGAATTTGAATTGCGTAATTTGCCAGGTGTGACTGCCTCCTGAAACAAAGCGTCCAGGTAACTCTTCCCCCTCCTGGATATACCGCAGTGTTTGAAGCTCAGATTCCAAATAATCAGTTCTGATCTGGAGTTCTTCGAGCCACCAACACTTGCTGCAGATGTGGTCATTGTCATTCATAATGGGATGAGCCAGCTCTCACATCATACAGCTACAGACATCACCTGTCCAGCCATCTCTACTTATTTAATTAATTTATACAAATTTATGAATTAAACTTCTCTATGGTCTTGTTCAACTAACCAACTAATAGTAAACTTTTAATCAATCACATGAGATACAAGGAATATCAATTGCAATGCCTTACCTTTGCAACACACTAGAGTCCTTTGTTTGGTTAGAGGAGGATCGGATGGGAGACAGTACACGTGTAGTGTCTCTGGATTTGGCCACTGACAAGATATGTACCTAAAACTCCCGAGGTAAGTTTATATATTTTTAAATTACCTTTCCGTTGTGCCGCTGGTCCTCGTAGTCGCTCCTCCCACTCCAACTGCCATTGAAACAATAAACGGTAAGATCAGGGAAGGTGATAGAAGAGGGGAGGTGTGGCATTGTTAGTCAAGGATAGTATTATGGTGGCAGAAAGGATGCTTGATGAGGACTCGAAGAGTGTGGTGCTGGAAAAGCACAGCCAGTCCGGCAGCATCCGAGGTGCAGGAGAGTCGATGTTTCGGGCATAAGCCCTTCATCAGGAAGGCTGAGGTAAGAATAGGAAAGAAGTCACCTTGATGGGACTTTTCTCTCGACCTCCAAAACGTTCCAGAGATATAGAGGAAAGGATTGCAAAGATGATTCTGGGAAGCAGCAAAAGTAACAGGGTGGTTGTTATTTAATAAATTTTCCAAATTTTGACTGGAAACGCGATAGTGCGAGTACTTTAGATGGGTCAGTTTTTGTCCAGTGTGTGCAGGAAGGTTTCCTGACACAGTATGTAGATAGGCCAACAAGAGGCAAAGCCACATTGTATTTGGTACTGGGTAATGAGCCAGGCCAGATGTTAGATTTGGAGGAAGGTAAGCACTTCGGTGATAGTGACCACAATTTGGTTTACTTTAGTGATGGAAAGGGATCGGTACATACCGCAGGGCAAGAGTTATAACTGGGGGAAAGGCTATTATGAGGTGATTAGGCAAGGTTTAGGATGCATAGAATAGGGAAGGAAACTGCAGGGGATGGGAACATGTGGAGCTTGTTCAAGGAACATCTACTGCACGTCCTTGGTAAGTATGTACCTGTCAGGCAGGGAGGATCCGTGGTTTACTAAAGAAGTTGAATCTCTTGTCAAGAGGAAGAACAAAGCGTATTTAAGATGAGGTGTGAAGGCTCAGCTTGGGTGCTTGAGAGATACAAGTTAGTTAGGAAGGACCAATGAGAGAGCTGAGAAGAGCCAGGAGAGGACATGAGAAGTTGTTGGCAGGTAGGATCAAGGAAAACCCGAAAGCTTACAATAGGCATGCCTGGAATAAAAGAATGACTGAAACAAGGTTAGAGCTAGTCAAGGACAGTCGTGGGGAGTTGTGCATGGAGTCCGAAGAGATGGGAGAGGTGCTAAATGAATATTTTTTTGTCAGTGTTCACACAGGAAAAAGACAATGTTGTTGAGAAGAATACTGAGATAAAGGCTATTAGACTAGACAGGATTGAGGTTCATGAGGAGGTGTTAGCAATTTTGTAAAGTGTGAAAATAGATAAGTCCGTGGGCCTGATGGGACTTATCCTAGGATTCTCTGGGAAGCCAGGGAGGAAATTGCAGAGCCTTTGGGTGTCATTGTCTACATGAATCATGCCAGAAAACTGGAGGATAGCAAATGTTGTCCCTTTGTTCAGGAAGGAGAGTAGTAGAGACTGTCTTGGTAATTATAGACCAGTGAGCCTTACTTCAGTTGTGGGTACAGTGTTGGAAAGGATTATAAGAGAGAGGATTTATAATCATCTAGAAAGGAATAATTTGATTAGGGATAATCAACATGGTTTGAAGGATAGGTCGTGCCTCACAAACCTTATTGAGTTCTTTGAGATGGTGACCGAGCAGGTGGATGAGGGTGAAGTGATTGGCGTGGTGTACATGGATTTCAGTAAAGCATTTGATAAGGTTCCCCATGGTAGACCATTGCAGAAAATAGTCATAGGATTGAGGGAGATTTAGCAGTTTGGATCAGAAGTTGGCTAGTTGTAAGAAGATGGAGGGTGTTGGTTGGTTGGAAATGTTCATCCTGGAATTCATTTACAAATGGTGTACAGCAAGCATTTGTTTTGGGGCCACTGCTGTTTGTCATTTTTATAAGTGACCTGGTGAGGACGTAGATGAATGAGTTAGTAAATTTGCAGATGCAGTTGTGGATAGTGTGGAAGGATGGTGCAGGTTACAGAGGGACATAGATAAGCTGCAGAGCTGGGCTGAGAGGTGGCAAATGGGGAGTTTAATGCAGAAAAGTGTAAGGTGATTCACTTTGGAAGGAGCAACAGGAACACAGGGTACTGTGCTAATGGTAAGATTCTTGCTAGTGCGGATGAGCAGAGAGCTGAGTCCATGTGCATAGATCCCTGAAAGTTGCCACTTGGGTTGGTAGGGTTGTTAAGAAGGCGTACGGTGTGTTAGGTTTTATTGGTCGAGGGATTGAATTTCAGAACCATGAGTTCATGTTGCAGCTGTACAAAACTCTGTGGCTGCACTTGAAGTATTGCGTATAGTTCTGGTCGCTGCATTATAGGAAGGATGTGGAAGCATCGGAAAGGGTACAAAGGAGATTTACCAGGATGTTGCCTGGTATGAAGGGAAGGTCTTAGAAGGAAAGGCTGAGGAATTTGTGGTGCTTTTCATTAGAGAGAAGAAGATTAAGAGAATAAATGGAAAGCCGCATCTTCCACATCTGACAGAGTTGTTTCTTCTTGTTCCCAATTCCATTGTCCAGTCCAACCACAGGCCCCATCTTTTCAACCAGTCAAATGGACATCTGCATAATGTTATGTTTGAAGTTGATATGGAAAATTATTTAAGTAGAGCATATATGATATTAATGGTTGATAAAATTGTTTGCTGACGCTTTAGATTAGAGTCCATTAATACCAATGCTGAAGGATTATTGAGTGAATTCTTATTATTAATAACGATGTTGCATGCAGAGGCGGTATCTTACCTCAGTACTTGTTCAGCATATGGGAAAGTTGGCAGCATTGCATTCAATTTATAGCTTAATTCTCTTTCAAGCCATCCTGTTAAATAGGCAGTATCCTGCATAAGCATGTATTTATCAACCCTAGGAATTAAATTTTTAAAAACTGAATTGCATGTTTGCTGCATTGATTTTCAAGCAACTCTCCCACCCAAGTTACAAGTTTACGTCTTTGTATAAATAAACGTATTGAACAGGAATGAATAAAGGAAACTTATGTATTGTACATTTTATTATTTCTAGTTAACAGCAGTTATACAGCTAAGTACATTTTATGGTGGAAATACCGTACGAACAAGCTGCACATTTCTTAGTAAATGTGGCAGGCTACTGGGTAATGATATTCACATTATATTTCTCTCCTGTTTAACAATTATTTGTATAACTTCTGATGTCACAGTGTGGAAATGGCATCCATCGTGTATGTTGAGTCTTGAGATGTCCACCACTGAAAGCCTAGTCCAACTACCATCTGACATTTACTCAGTTCATTAGTTAGAGCCACTATGAGCTGGACACCAATTAGAGTCCCTTTGTACCCTGACGTGCTTGACATGTATTGGGCGTGCTTCTAGCCAGCAGTATATCCAAATCCATGAGGAAAGATATCATCACGCTGCTGTACAAGCAGAAATGAGGGAGAGAGAAAATTAAATGGCCAAGATCACTGCTCAGTTTGGATTGCAGAGTTCTATCCAAGGTTATCATCTTTCAGATGAAACTACTCTGAAATTGGTGATTCATTTTGACCAGACCTGCATTGTACTGGGCAGGAAGATAGCCTCGTGCTATTCAGCTGTATTTGATGGGGGTGCACACCAACCGTTTCAGCTTGGACTAGGAGAAATCATCTCACAGAATGTTGCATACCTACATGATTGTGCTATTCAAAATGTAACTGCTAAAGACAGACATCAGTAGCACAGTTTAAAATCAGTGGATGACAATCAAAATGCTTTCCTGTCAAATCTTAAGTTAGAAAGATCTGCTTTGTCTCCTTTTCTTATTCAAGTGTTATATGCAGCCCTGTGCTGTTGGAAGATTGCGGATTGCACTTAAGTTTTAATTTTAATTGACTTGAGACTTAAAATTATAAAACTCAGTTTAAAACAGCCAATCTAAAATTTACTAGTCCTACTTAGCTACAAGACCCATTCTAGGTACAAATGTTTTCATGTATTTTACAGAATTTATTAAGTTTACTAAAACAGTTAAATGTTACTAAATAAAAGTAGTGTCTTTACAGCTGTTCCACTTTCGAACGCCAGGTTGAGAACTGGTTCATTAAGCACAGGTTGCCTGTTCTGACATTCTGACATTTTAAATGTAATAATATCCCAAACTTTATTTTCTTTGTATTCACAACAGGTGTAGAGTAGTTTCAAATTAGATTTTCCCACTACACCACCCCACCCAATGTTTTCTGTAGTGAAAACTTAAATTTCCAGAAGCTAAAGTTCTATCCTAAAACAGGAGTCATGAAATAGATATTCACAGCAGTATGAATTCTTTGTTTCAATTTATATTATTTTCAAGTTGTGGTGAAAGAATTATGGGTGACACGGATCAGTGGTTAGCACTGCTGCCTCAAAGCACTAGGGTCCTGGGTTCGATTCCTGCCTGTCTGTGTGGAGTTTGCACATTCTTCCTGTGTCTGTGTGGGTTTCCTCCCACAGTCCAAAGCTGTGCAGGTCAGGTGAATTGGCCATGCTGAATTGCCCATAGTATTAGGTGCATTAGTGAGGGATAAATATAGGGTAGGGGAATGGGTTTGGGTGGGTTACTCTTTAGAGGGGCAGTGTGGACTAGTTGGGCCGAAGGGCCTGTTTCCACACTGTAGAGAATTTAATCTAATCTTAAAAAAAAGCAAAATTGAAAATGAAAGAAAATGTTTATTTTTGAAAACCTTGAATTTAGTCAGTAAAATGAGCTTGGTATGTTTAAATAAAACAAAAAATCAAACGTGCCTTTTAAAACATCATTCTAAGGTGTAATATGAAAAGTAATATTACATCATAGAACTTTCAGTAATTGGTGGTACACTTTTTAAATAATATTGCAGCTAGTGTGAAGAGCAGATGAAACAATTTCCTTAGCAAGCAGAGAAAGCAGCTGCATGGGTCACAATTCTTTTGACATGTTTCCATTTCAGTTTTTAACGTCTTTTCTCAGTTGGTCATTGTATTTTAATAGTAAATTAGTCTCACTCACACATTCTCCTTTACCAGACATTGGAAGTTGATTCAAGAAATGTCCCATGAATCTCACCTTTCTTGAAAAGAATAAAACTTTTAAACAACCAAACTTATAACTAACCAACCTTGGCACATTAAAACTTATTTATTAATTGCTCCAGAAACAAACCTTGATTTTCTTAGTGATATGATGTTGTTGTATTTCTGACTCTGAATATATGTAATGATCAATTTTGAAGACCTTGACAATCGAACATTTTAACATTGTTGTGGTTTTGGGAAAAATAAATCAGTTGTTGGATTCACATTCCAATCACTTTTTTTTCCATGAAATTTATCTTAACATCTGTATTGATAAAATGTAACCTTTTAAAATTCATTGTGTATACATTTTATGAGAAGTAGGTTTAAATGTTTTGTAAGTTGGGTTACAAGTCAAGTATCAATTTATCCATACTTCCCTTTCTGAAATCACAATGTATTGTCTCATTCTAAAATGAAATGCATAGTTTGCTCCAAGAGTACAGAAATTACATTTGAAAGAGCTTTAAAACTGTCTTAATAACTGCAATATGATTAAGGTCTTATGAAATTGGGGCTGGAGTGCAATCGTATCACTGAGCTGCTGCTATTGCTGCTCATGTGTTTATTAAAGTTGTCATTAAAAAAAAATTTGAATTTAAAAAGTAAATATAAAATAAAATTCATCTTTTTCAGCTTTTATTGACGTTGTCAGATTGAGTCAGCTCACATTTCACTTAGTTCAGTAAATATTGAGGGGATAAGAAGATTTACTCAAAGAAGATGCAAAACAAATATATGTTCCAGTTCTTTAGCGTTCCAAATAGGAAAATGAAGTTAACTAGATTGTATAGCCAAGATTAAAACTACCTTCTCCTCCATGTATCTATTTATGAACAATTATTTGGCTTAATTATTTTACTTTGGAAAGAAAAATATACTACACTGGTCAGTATTACTGTAGTTTTAAAATTAGTTGGCTTAAGCAGTCTATCCAGAACTGATGTATTAATTATATCTTTGGTAGACAGTCCCTGCAAGAAATTGTAGTTGTCTCTGCTGTTTGACTTATCTCCAAAAAAAAAATTCAGTGACTTGCTTTCAGCGTAGTCAAACATGTCAACTATAATGGAAGTTGTTTAACCATTTCCTTCTATATGTGACAATCTAAATTATACAGAGGTGGAGCTAATTCTTAATTTCAGTGCCAATCAGGTATTTGACAAATAATGCAGACTTGCAGCACATAAATGCTCAAGCAGGGAACAGCAGATTTCATGAGAAGGAAGTCTCAAATTAGCAACAAAAGCAAGATACTCTTGATCCTGGAATCTGAAAGCAAAACCAAAAATAGATAAATCTGGCTGCATTTGTGGAGACAGTTTCATGTAGTCTGTTTTATTAGCTTTTCAAACAATTGTGAAAGCAACTTACAGCAGAGGTCACATGACCAAGGCAAGCAAGGTATACAAAGTACAGATACACCTTTCCAAGCATTCCCCTTTTCATTAAAAAGTACTGCGCACAAGTTACTTCTACTGTTTGCATTTAGTAATTTACTTTATGTACATGGTCAATAAAGGATGTAGTAATTCATGAACAAAAACTATGTTCATGCTTGTCAGTCACATTTCTATCTCTCTTTACTCACATTTCACCCACAATCTCCAGAACACTTAAATATTTTACAGGCCTGTATGTGAATAGTTATTGGCAGTTTGTCTGGCATCTGTTCAATCTTGAACAGTTTTCCTTCTCCAGCGAGTGTCATTTCTATGGCAAGTGCTTAATCAGAGCAAGATGCTTGTCTTTTAGAAATAGAATAGAATAGCAATTTATTGTCACGTGTATTTTTACAAAAAACATTGTTGAGTCACCATTCCACTGCACCTGTGTTAATGGAATAAATCATCGATAAGAAAATGTAAACATTAAGGCAAAGTTCATTTTAGATCAATTTCAGTTTGAAGAAAGCCCATTAAACGATGAACATTGGAATGCTGAAGAAGACCTCCATGCTGGGACAAGACTGCCAAATCGAGACCTTTCCTCCGGGAGAGCATAACAGCTGTGCCAGGCTGAGACTGCCATGCTGGGTCGAGACTGCCAGGCCGCTGGAATGCCTGGAAGCCGCTGCCGAAGAAGACCTCAACACTGGTACGGGACCTCTGTGCCGGTGTTTCCATAAACCATTGTTATTTGAATCAAGCATTCAGTAATGGTGGTGGCTGATCTGTAACAAAAGGCATATCAGATAATGTAGATCTGTCTTTGGACAACTAACTATTCCAGAATGGTTCCCAACTCCATATTCCAAACAGTGGCGAATAATCATGCTTGGTGATCTAGTCCTGTTACACCTTCTAGGTGTGACACAACCGATAGTCCTCCTAACATGAGTGGTTTGCAATTAGAGGTGCCCCCATGTCAATACGTGGCATAAAGACTGGGGAAGTGAACACCATGTCAGTTTGATGACCTTGAGAGCTTATTAAGCTATTATTGCAAATTGTTTAACTGGAGTGAAAGCAGCAACAGCAGCTTCTATGCTCTAACATGTCTGCACAACATTAGCAGTGAACATGTAGTTATGAATAAGAAATTACAGATACCGAGCTTAAAACAAGTGCAGATAAGTCAAAAGAATTAATACCAAAGGAAATCCTGTTAATTCTCCATGGTCGACTGTTGTGGATTGGTTAAGTTCTTTGTTGCTTATGCAAAGAGGTGTGATGGTTTCTGCAATTTGATTGTTGGTGTTTTTATGTAAATATGGACTAGTAGGACAGCAAACTTTTGGGGTGCCCGAGACTGCCTGACTTTCCTTAGTGATACTGTGGCTTTAAGATGTGTATTTTGATCTTTTGATTTTTGAAGAGATGTCTTAAGGCAGAGGCTCCAAGCATTGTACCAGAGCCACTAGAGTGAACAGCTCCCACAGAACCAGAATTTTTAGTATTTGGTATTCAGCAGTGGCTGTTCGGATCTTGAAGTGGAAGCTATTTTAGCCCTCTTTGGTAATAGCCAAAAGCTAGGGGTTTCTCTTCCTGCGAGAGCTGCTTGTGAGACTATCTGCTATTTGAATTTGCCATTTGCCAAGGGTGTGATTTTGGGATGTTATAGAGTCTTAGGGATGTACAGCACAGAAACAGACCCTTCGACCCCAACTCGTCCATGCCGACCAGATATCCCAACCCAATCTAGTCCCACTTGCCAGCACCTGATTGGAACAGTAAATAGTATTAGTTACTGTATCTATTATTCTGTTAACTTGTGCAATAAAGTTAAGTTATTCAAGTTCTTCTTTCTTTTTTTTTTAACTATAATGTTTGAATGAAGGTTAGGTGAATTGGCCATGCTAAATTGTCTGTAGTGTTAGGTGAAGGGGTAAATGTAGGGGAATGGGTCTGGGTGGGTTGCACTTCGGCGGGTCGGTGTGGACTTGTTGGGCCGAAGGGTCTGTTTCCACACTATAAGTAATCTAATCTAATCTAAAGGGTGTTTTGCTTTAGATCTGGTAGTTTGACCAATCAAATTGCATCCTGATTGCAGCACCTTACATTTACTTATTTTATAAGAAAAAAGTTAGGATCTCGACTATCTTCTGAATATTTTGAGGGGGTTTGGTCTAGTCCATAGCACCTTCAACAAAGGAGTACATGGTTTCTGCACATCATCTCCCATTATCCGTCATTCATAACAGTACTGAAAGCAGTCCACAAAATCACTTCTAGTGTTTTAAGTCAGGACCTTTCTAAGTCCAAAGCTCAAAATAGTGATACGTTAATCTTAAGAAATCAAAGGTTCTATAAAGCAGTCAATTATACTGTGTTCCATTGACGTTGTTCTTCCTATTTGCTGTTTGCTCTTAAACTTGAATTCTCACACCATCGTTGCCTTTTTGCAAGCTCCTTCTATTTCCAGAGCATTTCAAAGACAGGATAAGTTTCTGAAAATCAGAGAACTTGAGGCTATATTGTCAAGTACCTTCCAGCTACCATGGTTTTCTTAAGCCTATTTCTCTAGTTAGAGGCAGGTTAGTTTTGTTTTTCAAAATTGTAATTTTACTGCAGACATGGCAAGGATAGAAGGATAAGATTGTTCATTCAATATTTCCACATATTTTTGGCAATGTGGGATGAATAAGCCAGGATGGAAGGGAACTTATTAGGGAAATAAACAGATATTTCAGTGGCTGTAGACATGACTTTAGGATTGTACGTTGCCTCTCTGGTGCCATTGTCAGGGATGTCACTGAACAGGACTGTAAAAGGGTGAACAGCCGTAGATTTTGGCTTAATTAATCTTTTTTTTTCTCTTTGCATATCTAAACAAAATAAACTCTTTATAGAGAACAGTTAGTTAATTAGAGAACTAATTTGAACTAGCTTCTGAACAGCAAAGTAGAACCAACTTATCTAAGTTACAGGGCCTGTAAAGTGCAGCTGACAAAGTGTGGAAATCTTTGGAGTTTGTTAACTATGGGAGTTCAGTGAAGTGTGGTTAGGAGGTATACCCTTGCTTTTGGTCTGTTTTGAGTATACCACTTCAGCTGTGGGAGGCAACTTATGCTTTGTTTGAAAAATGAAAGTGAAGAACAGGAATGACTTTGTGGGAATCCAATCACTTGATCATCCAGAACGTGTAAGTATATGGGACTGTGTTGTATTCATGTCATAGATAAATAGATTGTAGACTTGGTTGCTAAATTTGTAATGACACTGTGATAGGTAGGAAAATATATTGTGAAGATAACATAATAATGATGCAGACCAACGTTCTGTCTAATTTTCTTAGCGTCTGTGCAACCCTCTGAGGCATGTACATTTCAGCACCTTTTGGAACAGAGGTCAGTGCAGAGCTTGGTGTGTTGATGTCGATTGCTGTGCATTGAACATTGGATGTTGATACAAACCAACATAGAGAGGTTATGTGAGTGGACAAAAATTTGACAAATGGAATGTCATTTGAACGTTTGAAGTTGTTCACTTTGACAGGAAGAATAAAAATGCACTCCTCTACTCGCTACACTATCCACACTCCTACAGCATTTTTCCATGCAATCACAGAAGGTGTAACATCTGCCAGTTTATTTCATCCCTCTCACTATCCAAGGTTCCTTTGAGATCCAAAACTGTTATGCCTTTCCCCACCCAGGTCTTTCATTATAAGGCTAAATGAAGCTTAATGCAACATTACACTCTTCAGAACTATTAGCACATGCACATGAGTAATTAGGTAGTTGACCAAATCCTAAAGAATGTAAGTGCTAGACTAGGTCTGCAGCATGTGTTGAGAGAACGAACAAAAGATAAAAATTTAATTGACCTCGTCCTAACCAATCTACCTGCTGTAAATGTATCTTTCCAATACAGTATTGGTAGGAATGACCATTGCACAGTCATTATGGAGTCAAAGTTTTGTCTACCTGAGGACACTGTATTTCATGTTGTATGGCACAATGGCTTTGGGCCCTATTAACATTCTGGCAATAATACTGATGACTTGAGCTCCAGCATTAGCTATGCCGGTAGTGAAGCTGTTCCAGTACTGTCACAACACTACCACCTATCTAGCAATGTGGAGAATTGCCCAGGTATGTTGTGTTCATGAAAAGCTAGGCATATCCCACCTAGCCAGCTTACGTCCCATCAGTCTACTGACAATCATCAGGAGATGTAAGGGGTCATTGACTATCCCATCAAGAGAGACTTGGTTTGGTTTCTACCAGGGCTATTCAATTCCTGTCCTCCTTGCAACCTTGGTCCAAACATGAACATAAGAGCTAAATTTGAAGGGAGGGGAAATGGGAGTGACCTGCTCTTGATGTTAAGGCAGCATTTGACAAGCATGGCATGAAGAAAATCTTGAATAAATGGGGATCGGGGAGAATTTTCTCTCCTATTTGGAGCTATATCAGCACGAAGGAAGATGGTTGGGGTCACCTCACTGCCAGATTACCACTTCAGGGTTTCCTTGGGGTAGGTACTGTCCTTGGCCCAATTGTTTTTAACTGTTTCAAGAATGAACTTCATGTATCATGTGGGCAAAAGTAAATAAATGTATTGATTGGTTTTGAATATTGCGCAATCACAAGTCTTCAGATGCTGAAGCAGTGCGTGTCTGTATGCAACAAAAACCTGGACTACATCGAGGCTTACTCTGACAGGTGGCAAGTAACATTTACACCGCACAATTACAGCAACATTAACCTCCAACAATCTAATCATCTCTCCTTAATCTTCAATGTTCACCGCATTGCAAGTTTCCCTCCCAAGCTGCACACCATTCTAACAGGAACTATATCACTCTTTCTTCACTACTATGGGTCAAATTTCTTGAATCGTGGAATAAAACCTAACTGGCTTATTATTCAATCTGAGATACCCTTCCTGAAGCATACCTTTCCATTTGCTATTTTCACTTTCAGGTCCTTAAAATCCACATTTTCCCTTGTAGTTTCCTTTCCTGAGCTCCCAAAGTGCAAGCTACTGATTGATGAAACTCCTCCCCCTTTTGCAAATTTCAGTGAAGTATTAGATAAATTTAAACAACCTTAAGGAAATGCATTTTACTGTTATTTATATGACATTCTTGCTAGCTGCTCACCATTTCAATTTATACATGCACCCTTGTATTCAAATTTCCTTCAGCTGCTTTGTTGCAATAAGACTTCCTAATGAAAGTGAAATCAACAAAAATCATAAGCAGATTCTCTCTAAGTTTACTTTCAAAATATGTGAATTCAGGCTTTTCTAATGGTAGGCTCTTCTAATGAACCTATAGGACATCAGTCACATGGGAAACAAATTATATTGTAAAGGAGAAAAATGTGAAAACTGTCATTCATGAATCATGTAATCATAATTGCACCTGTAAGATTGTGGGACTGGCATTTGAAAGGTCATTCCTGAGGAGTTCACTTTTTAAGACAAGTAATCAACTTCTTTAAAATTTATCTTTTCTTTTACATACGACAATGTGAAAATACCTTTTTTTGTTTTTATGAATAATTCTGATTTAACTTTAGCTATTTTGATTGCTATCATTATAACTTTGTGCATAACTGGCCTAACTTTGTGAAATTTTGCAGCAGGAATTAGTATCATATTTGTTTGTGGTACTTAACCAGCGATTCTCATACAGGTGTCCTCAGAGACCTTCATGGGGATTTGCAACACAGAGCAGACTTGCGTAACAGTAAACAAAGGAGTAGGAGAATGAGACCTGCTTATGCTACATTGAGACCTCTTCTTTGCTCCTGCTGCTGTCCTATCCCAGCTACTGCCCTCCCTCTACTTATGCATGTAAGTCTTTGACAGCATCAAGCAAAGGTTCAGCATAGAAGACTTTTATGTATAGACTTAAGAATTAGGAGCAGAGGTAAGCTTCTTGGCGCTCAAGTCTGCTGTGCCATTAAGTGAGAATGGCTGATCAAATGCCACAATCCAGCCTACACCTGATGACCTTTCACTGTCTTGCTTACAAAATATCGACCTTAGCATTATAACTATTCAAGGCCTGTGCTTTTAGCTCAATTTAGGGAAGAGTTCCAAACACCCACAACCTTCTGTGAGGAAAAACATCTCCTTATCTCTATCCTAAACTGGCAACCCCTTATTTTTAGACAGTGACCTCAAGTTCTAGATCCCCTCAGAATAAAATATTATTTTCACGTGCACCCCGACAGGAACCTGCAGGATCTTACACATATTGCTAACAGTTTTGAACTGGAATGGATACAAGCTTAGCCTGTCCGATGTTTTGCCATAAGACTAACTGCTTAGTTTTGTTTAGTAAACTTTCTGTGAATTGTTGCCAATACAGTTACATTTCTCCTTAAATAATAAATACTGTACATAGTACTGTAGATGTGGCCTTCCTAATATCCTGTATAATTGGAGCATAACCTCCCTACTTACGTATTCAGCTTCCCTATAATAAATAATAACATGCTGTACGTGCACACTAACCTTTTTGACTTTTTGCATTACTACACCCTCTGCATCTCACAGCTCCACAATCTCTTACCATTTGCATGATACGTTTTTTTCTTATTTTTCCTGTAAAAATGGACAATTTCACACATTCCCACATTATGCCCATTTATTGGATACTTGCTGACTAGCTTAAACCATGTATCCTTTGTAGCCTCCATTTGCTTCACAACTTGCTTTTTTTAAACCTGTCTTTGTGTTGTCAGCAAATTCAGCAACTTTGTCTTTTCATCCAAATCATTAATATAAATTCTAAGTTGTTCAACCCCGGAATGACAACTGTGGCATACGACTCACTGCATCGTGCCAACCAAACATTGTACATTTATGTTCACTTCCCAATTCTAAACTGATTCCTGAGATTGGCTCATTTGGGCTTGTATTCACTGGAATATAGAAGAATTAGACGGGATTTCATTGAAACATATAGAAACACATAAACTTTCAGCCGGTTGGAAAGATATTTCTGCTGGCCAGGACCAAATCAAAAGGAGTCACTGTCTCAGGATACACGATATGCCAGTTCAGATGAAAATGTCTTCCCTTAGAATGTTAATGTGTAGAATTCTCTACCACAGAATGTTGTGGAAGCCAAGTCACACAACATATTTAAGAAAGAAATAGATTACCAGACACTAAAGATATTAAGTGGGATGAGGAGTGAGCAGGAGTTTGGCATTGAAATAGATAATCAGGCATAACCATGTTGAATTGCAGCACAGCTTCAGTGGGCCCAATTTTCTGTGTTCCAATGTTATCACAAAATATGTTCCTTCTCAACGAAGTCCAGCAAATTGGTTATACGTGATTTCCCTTTCACAAAGCCAGAATTTTTTCCGAGTGGGCACTAAAATAACATTCGGTTCAGAATGGTGTGTAACTTCAAAAACTTGCAGGTGATGGTCCTGTGCAATTTTTGCCCATATTCTTTCAAGTATCAAAAATCTGTGGTTGAAATGTACTTTTGATGAACATTGGCAAGATGCTTCATTGCATCTTTTTGATGGTATATATTGCTGCCACTGCATGTTGGATGACAGAGCAAATGCTGATCCAGCGGGCTGCTTGTCCTGTATGTTGTTGAGTTCATTGAATGTTGTTGGAACTTCATTCTTTGCGTAAATTCTTTTCACCAGATGGTAAAGTATGGAGTCAGGAGGTAACTTGGTTACTTTAGTATTCTCAATCTCTGACTTGCTTTTGTAGCTACAGTGTTTATTGCCATTCCATTTAAGTTTCTTGTCAGTGATAGCCCACTTCCAGAAAATAAGGCAACAATCTTTTAGGAACGGTTAATGGTTAATTGGAAAAGTTTAGACCTAGGATGATCAACCAGAATAGGAGTAGTCATTGAGGCATTCCATAACCGAATGGCTCTTGAGAGTGAGTTCCAAGGATACTTAAACTTGAGGTTTAATGAGATTTCATAACCCACTGTGTCACTAGCATCTGGGAGATGTTAACGAGAAATCTAGAGGATCTGTTTTGATCACATCTGAACCAGAGGGGTACCAGTATCCTGGGGGGGGGGGGGGGGGGGTGGGTGGGTTTAAACTAATCCAGCAGGGGGGGGGGGGGGGGTGGGTGGGTGGGTTTAAACTAATCCAGCAGGGGGATGGGAACCAAAATTGTAGTTCAAGTATAGAAAAGGTTGAGAGTAGGGAGGTCCAAAATCAAGTTTCAAGGACACAAGATGGCACCGGCAAGCAAGAAGTTGGTTTGAAGTGTGCCTACTTCAATGCCAGGAGCATCCAGAATAAGGTGGGTGAACTTGCAGCATGGGTTGGTACCTGGGACTTTGATGTTGTGGCCATTTTGGAGACATGGTCAGAGCAGGGACAGGAATGATTGTTGCAGGTTCCAGGATTTAGATGTTTCAGTAAGAATAGAGAAGATGGTAAATGAGGGGGAGGTGTGGCATTGTTGGTCAAGGACAGTATTACAGTTGCAGAAAGGATGTTGGGGGATTCATCAACTGAGGTAGTATGGGCTGAAGTAAGAAACAGGAAAGGAGAGGTCACCCTGTTGGGAGTTTTCTATAGGCCTCCGAGTAGTTCCAGAGATGTAGAGGAAAGGATAGCAAGGATAATTCTCGATAGAAGTGAGAGAGACAGGGTAGTTGTCATGTGGGACTTCAACTTTCCAAATATTGACTGGGAACACTATAGTACGAGTACAATAGATGGGTCAGATTTTTGTCCAGTGTATGCCGGAGGGCTTCCTGACACAGTATGTAGACAGGCCAACAAGGGGCGAAGCCACATTAGATTTGGTACTGGGTAATGAGCCCGGCCAGGTGTTAGACTTGGAAGTAGGTGAGCACTTTGGTGATAGCGATCACAATTCTGTTATGTTTACTTTAGTGATCGAAAGGGATAGGCGTATACCACTGGGCAAGAGTTACAGCTGGGGGAAAGGCAATTACGATCTGATTAGGCAGGTTTTAGGAAGCATAGGATGGAGAAGGAAATTGCAGGGGATAGGCACATTAGAAATGTGGAGCATCTTCAAGGAAAAGCTACTGTATGTACCTGTCGGGCAGGGAGGAAGCTGTAGAGTGTGGGAGCCGTGGTTTACGAAGGAAGTGGAATCTCTGGTCAAGAATAATTACGTTAGGATGAGATGTGAAGGGTCAGTTAGGGCGCTTGAGGGTTACAAGGTAGCCAGGAAAGACCTAAAGAGAGAGCTTAGAAGAGCCAGGAGGAGACGTGAGAAGATATTGGCGGATAGGATCAGGATAAACCCTAAGGCTTTCTATAGGTATTTAAGGAATAAAAGAATGACTAGTGTAAGATTAGGGCCATTCAAGGATAGTAGTGGGAAGTTGTGTGTGGAGTCAGGAGATAGGGGAAGCACTAAATACTTTTCAACAGTATTCACTCTAGAAAATGACAATGTTGTTGAGGAGATTACTGAGATATAGGCTACTAGACTAGGTGTGATTGAGGTTCACAAAGAAGAGGTATTAGAAATCCTGCAGAGTGTAAAAATAGATAAGTCCCTGGGTTGGATGGGATTTATCCTAGGATCCTCTGGGAAGCCAGGGAGGAGATTGCCGAGCCTTTGGCATTGATCTTTAAATCATCATTGTCTATAGGAATAGTGCCAGAAGACTGGAGGATAGCAAATATGGTTCCCCTGTTCAAGAAGGGGAGTAGAGACAATCCTGGTAATTATAGACCAGTGTGCCTTACTTCAGTTGGTAAAGTATTGGAAAAGGTTATAAGAGAGAGGATTTATAATCATCTAGAAAAGAATAATTTGATTAGGGATAGTCAGCACGGTTTTGTGAAGGGTAGGTCGTGCCTCACAAACCTTATTGAGTTCTTTGAGAAGGTGACCAAACAGGTAGATGAGAGTAAACCGGTTGATGTGGTGTATATGGATTTCAGGAAGGCATTTGATAAGGTTCCCCACAGGAGGCAATTGTACAAGATGCGGAGGAATGGGATTATGGGAGATATAGCAGTTTGGATCAGTAATTGGCTTGCTGAAAGAAGACAGAAGGTGGTGGTTGATGGGAAATGTTCATCCTAGAGTTCAATTACCAGTGGTCTACTGCAAGGGTCAGTATTGGGTCCACTGCTGTTCGTCATTTTTATAAACAACCTGGATGAGGGCGTAGAAGGGTGGGTTAGTAAATTTGCAGACGACACTAAGGTCGGTGGAGTCGAGGATAGTGACAAAGGATGTTGTAGGCTACGGAGACATAGATCAGCTGCAGAGCTGGGCTGAGAGGTGGTAAATGGAGTTTAATGCAGATAAGTGAGAGGTGATTCACTTTGGTCAGAGTAACCAGAATGCAAAGTACTGGGCTAATGGTAAGATTCTTGGTAGTGTAGATGAGCAGAGAGGTCTTGGTGTCCAGGTACACAGATCCTTGAAAGTTACCACCCAGGTTGACAGGGTTGTTAAGAAGGTATACAATGTTTTAGCTTTTATTAATAGAGGGATCGGGTTCCAGAACCATGAGGTTGTACAGCTGTAGCATAAAACTCTAGTGCAGCCGCACTTGGAGTATTGTGTACAGTTCTGGTCACCGCATTATAAGGATGTGGAAGCTTTGGAAAGGGTGCAGAGGAGATTTACTAAGATGTTGCCTGGTATGGAGGGAAGGTCTTACAAGGAAAGACTGAGGGACTTGAGGCTGTTTTCGTTAGAGAGAAGAAGGTTGAGAGGTGACTTAATAGAGACATATAAGATAATCAGGGGGTTAGATAGGGTGGACAGGGAGAACCTTTTTCCAAGAATGATGATGGCGAGCACGAGGGGGCATAGCTTTAAATTGAGGGGTGATAGATATAGGACAGATGTCAGAGGTAGTTTCTTTACTTAGAGAGTAGTAAGGGTATGGAATGCTTTGCCTGCAACGGTAGTAGATTCGCCAACTTTAAGTACACTTAAGTCATCATTGGACAAGCATATGGACGTACATGGAATAGTGTAGGTTAGATGGGCTTCAGATTGGTATGACTGGTTGGCACAACATAGAGGGCTGAAGGGCCTGTACTGCGCTGTAATGTTCTATGTTCTATTTGCTATTTGAAGAGCTTATGCCCAAAACGTTGATTCTCCTGCTCTTCGGCTGCTGCCTGACCTGTGCTTTTCCAGCACCGCATTCTCGACTCTGATCTCCAGCATCTGCAGTCCTCACTTTCTCCTCGTGATGTGAGACCAGCCAACACCGATGGGATAGTTATTCCTGGCAATCTTAAGTGTTGTTCACCCCTGAGATTTGTGTGTAAATAAGCCTTGTAGAGATAGCATCTGAAAAACTTTGGTTGAATATTAAAAAGCAAAAAAGTATGTAAAAGGCATAAATATGCAAGCGCACTTGCTAGCAGCATTGTCAGGTTTAAGTCATGTGAAATGATCTTCTTTCCAACGCTGTAAAAGAATTATTTCTAAAATATTGAATATCAAATCACTTTACGCTACTGAGGAAGATTCTTGTGGAAGAATTATACTGAAATAACTATGAATTATGAAGATCAGGAAGATCCACATGATGTTAAACAACTGGGTGACAGTTTGTTCAGATTTCACTTGGACCCAAAATGAACATGCATGTCATCCCCTTGCAAATATTTGTCATGTAAAAGTCAATCTCTAGATTTCTTTTAAACAAGAGTATACATGATACTTGTTTTTACTCTTTATTTTAATGCTTCTCCAACTTCTTCCCACCTTGAGTCCAGTTTGAGTTTTGAAAATCTCTGCAACTCATCAGTCAGATACATGAGAGTTTGCAGGGATCATGTGGGAGACCCACAAGAAAAGAGATGGTCGGAGTGAGTGAATAGAAACCTGTGTGTGTGTTTTGGAGATCCGAAAGAACTGGGGGAATATTTGCAGCATATATTCCCCCAGTTCTTTCAGGTATCCAATGCGCGCCCACAGGCTTCTATTCACTCACTCCCAGAAGCACAGTTGTTACAACTCAGTTAGAGACCTTGAAGGCCATTGCTACCTTGGAGCTTCCAAGCACAGCATTTAAACTCATGAACCTCTTGAGATACTGATCCACACTTTGGTAAGGGAGATGTAAAATTTGTGATGTTATGTTTAAACTTAACTTTAACTGTTTTATGGTTCTAGAGGTTCAAAGTTGTTCTTTGAGCAATTTGCCCAAATGCAACTTGTGATGGAATAATTAGATTGCAATTTGGACAGAATTCAGAAATATTCCTGAGTCTGAAAGGGATTTGCAGCGATTCTTGCAAACATTTAATGGCTCATTTGTAGGATAAATGTTGCCTGTGGGAATCTGTTACTTAAATTGTTGAATTAACCTATTGATGATTAATGATTTTTACCTCTTAATAATTCTGCTTTTAGTTGAGTGAACCATGAACTTGCAATGTATCACTAATAACTCTCTCTACCTGTTTTTAACCACTATGGTCGAATACAAATCAATATTCCATTGAAATTTTGAAAATTAATTGAAATAATTCCGAAAATGCTTTTCCAATAAGTAACCCATTGAACTTGACTCAATGAAGGATTCGATTTCAAAGGTTTCTCCTCTTACTACATTGAAATTTAACATTTTAAGTAGTTACATGCGATATCCAGTGCTTTTCATTTTATCCTCGAGCAAATTGTGATAGTTTAAGGGCTAAGACTTATGGCGGGTTTGGGCGATGATGAAATTGTTTGGAGACGATTAAACATCCTAATTTTACCACAACATTAGGAAATTATCATTTTGAATAGGTTTAAAGACCACACATGACTTTCCTTTTCATTCCAGCAAATTCATATTGGAATACACCCAGAAGAAAACAGTGAAATGGATGAAAGAGTATCTCAGTGAAATATGCAGGTTACATGTGAGCTAACACTCTCTTAATTACACCTGCCTGAATTCATGTTAAGCAGCAGTCTCTCCTCATCCCACCAACAGTGCTACTTAAAGTACTTATCTTTTACTTTGCGGAAACCACATCAACCTAAAGATGTACCACAAATGAAAGAGGCTCAATTCCTTTAAGATGTAGCTGGTTTGTGACCCTATGCAGTGAATCATGAAGGTCAATGCCCATTGTCTTCAGCAATGGAATGGTGCCTTCATTCTCTCACAGACCACTGTGACAACTGCAATTGAGTCACAAAGACACAAATGGCTACTAGATGACAGATCAGTAGACAATATTGCTGATATCTCTGCTATGTAATCCATGCACAAATGGGCAGTATGCATGTTATTAAAACTTGTCTGCCACAGTCAATGCTAGTAGAACAGACCATTGGCAACTAAAGAAAACTTCTGTCTGGGCTGCGTGGAGATACTCTGATGCACTTGACAGAATGTAAAGATCTGTGGTCCTCTGCTGTCTGCTGCACAATGCCATCGAGCCTTGCCAGCAACTGAGTAGTTGAGTCAAAGCAGGATGGTCATGAAAGGAGGCTGCCCAGAAAGTTTTTACTAGCATGGATAGGAAGGGTGATCATACATCTGACTGTAGTAACAAGAACCACACTTACAGTTCCCCATTTCGAAGTGGTCCCCCATCTCACTTTCTTTGATTACTTACATAATTCCAGCATCAGTTTCACCACAATGCAGAAGTAAAAGCCACCATGAAGAAGGCTTTGACTCGAGGTGACTGCAGTTCACCTTCAGACTGTTGAAGAACAGCCAGACTCAAAGCGTTAACTTGGTTTCTTGCTTCAGAGATACTGCAACACCTCCTGAGACTGTCCAGCCTTTTCTTTGTTTTTTCACTTGCAGAACAGCTTCAAGAATCTCTGGGCCTAAAGTGCACAATTTTGGCATAGATAGCAGCAATCTGGACTGGCTGCCAACAACAAAGGGTACTAGCAGAGTGACAGTGCTGAGATATCGATATATTTGTGCTCTGTAGTGCCAGTGCCGCCACTCCTGGGAAGATTTTTAGAAATCATGGTACTCTTGTTAGATTACTTTACTGCTGTGGCACCCGATAAAGGACCTTTGAAAACTAGTAACCATGGTTTTGATGGCATTGTGTTTCTGTCATCTACATCATTGCGATGGTAATTTAAGTCCTCTACAGCAGAGCATATGAGAGATCTTCCAGGGACCTAGAATTTTTACCTCGCTTCTGCTGCCTACAATGGTTGCAGGTGACTAGTGCATCTGTCTCACCAAGCATATAAGTCATATTTGGTGCTGATTATGGCTTATTTGGTAGGATATGGCTTCAAGTATGTGATAAAATCCATTTTGTTTTCCTCTGTTCATGTGTGTTATGAAAGTTCGAAGCCTGTCAACATTGTATCATTTTGAGTGCTTGAAAAATGGGTTCCTTCCTAGTTACAGAGGCAGGATTCTACTGGAGAATGATTTGATCATGTAACTGTTTTGCGCTGTTCAATGGTCAGACAATACATTTCAGTGGTTAGACAGTGGTTGCAAGAACACATTGGGGAAATTGGTCGACGTAGCTGAAGTGCTGTTGCTAGCTTTGCACGATTAGGGCTAACAGGATCCTTGGAAACAATGGAGACAGTAAGGACTGCAGATGCTGAAAGTCAGAGTCAATAGAGGTCAAGCTGGAAGAATATAGTAGGTCAGGCAGCGTCAGAGGAGCATGTCATGATATCCATTTCAAACTCCACTCCCACAACTACCTCAATTCTACCATCTCTCATCCACTCTCCTACAAAAATGCTATCTCAAACTCCCAATTTCTCCACTTCTGCTGCATTTGCTCCCAGGCTGATACATTCCATTCCAGAACATCCCAAATATCCTCCTACTTTAGGGATCGTAGTTTATCCTTCTCAGTAATTAAGGATGACCTCAAGTGCATCTCCTCCATCTCTGCATTTCTGCCTGAAGCCCCCTCCCCCAACAACAATAACGATTGAGTCTCTTTAGTCCTCATGTACCACCTCGCAAACTTCTGAATTCAACGCATCATCATGTGACATTTCCACCACCTACAAACCCCACCACCAAAAGGTATTTTCTTCCTGACCTCATTCCATGACTCCCTTGTCAATTTTTTTTTGTGTTATGATCGTGGGTGGAAGGAAATCCACAAACAGTATTTGCTTTGTTCAGCTTAGAATGGTCGATGCTCAGCTGACTTGTCTCTCCACCCTGGAGGTTCCCTGCCTCCATTCCTGATGAAGGGCTTTTGCCTGAAACATCGATTTTCCTGGTCCTCGGATGCTGCCTGACCTGCTGTGCTTTTCCAGCACCACTCTGATCTAAACAATGCTCAGAGAGATTCAAGGACAGCCTTGCTGTTTGGTAAAGTGTATTTCTAAAAGTGGCTCAACAGCACCACTATTAGCTTGTCGAATCCTAAAGGACGTAGCTGCTCAACTACATCAGTGGCTTATAGTGAGGGAGCCAACAAGAAATAAAAATATACTCAATCTCATCTTCATCAATCTTCTTGCCGCAGATGTATCTGCCGGTTACAGTGTTGGTAGCAGTGACTGTGGCACTGCCATTTTAGATATGAAGTAGTGTCTGAACGTTTGAAAATATCCCTCCACAAGTTGTGCTTCACTATTACTGTGCTAAGTGAGAGAAACCTTGAACAAATGTCGCACTTCAGGTTTCGGCACATGTGAGACCATCAGCAGCAGCAGATCTTTAACAAAATCTGTTACCTCAGCATGGCACATCTCCCACTTAACCATTGCCATGGAGATCAACATGGCTTGGATGAAGAAGGGTATGCCAAGAACAGCACCAGGCAGATCTAAAAGTGACGTGTCAAGCTACAAAACACATCTACATGTGTGCCAAACAGCAGAAGCAGTATGTGATAGACATAGCTCAGTGACTCCATACCCAATGGATCAGATCTAGCTTTGCCATCCTGCCACTACCTGTTTTGAATGGTGGTAGGCAAACAACTTACTGAAGGAGGCAGATCCACAAATATCTCCATTCTTACTCGTTGGAGAACCAAGCAATTAGTGCAAAAGTCAAGACTGAAGCATTTGCAACCACCTTCAGCCAGATGTACTGAGTGGATGATCCACCTTCATCTGCAAGCAGAACAAGTACAACCTGGTCAGTCACTGCTCCATCAGTCCACACTCGGTCAGTAAAGTGTTGGAAGGTGTCATCAATAGTGCTGTCAAGCGACGTTTACTAAGCAATAACCTGCATGCTGACAGGCCGTTTAGGTTCTAACAGGGCCATTCAGCTCTGAACCTCATAGTATCATAACAGTTTGGAGTCAGGCCATTTGGCCCAAATGGTCCGCACTAACCCTCCTAAAGACATCCCACCCATACCCATCCCCTTGCCCTATATTTCCAATGGCTAACTCACCTAATCTTCACATCCCTGAACACCATGGGTAATTTAGCATGGCCAATCCACCTAACCTACATACCTTTGGACTATGGGAGGAAACTGGAGCACCTGGCGGAAATCTATGTAGACACAAGGAGAACATGCACGCAGCACACAGACTTTCACTCAAGTGTGTGAATTGAACCTGGGTCCCTCGCGCTACGAGGCAGCAGTTCTAAAGACTGGGCCACCATCATAGTCTTGGTTCAAACATGGACAATAGAGTTTTGGTGTTAGAGTGACTACCCTTAACATCACATTTGCATTTGACCAAGTGTGGCAGCAAAGAGCCTTAGCAAATTGGAGTAATTGGAAACAGGGAAAATCTCTGATAGTTAGAGTCATATCTGGCACAAATGAAGATGGTTTTTGGGAGTGGTCAGACATCACAGTACCAGGCTGTTACTGTAGGAGTTCCTTGTGGTAATGTCCTAGGCCCAACCATCTTCAGTTGATTCATCATTGATACTCCTGCGATTGTAAGGTTGGAAGTAGGGATATTTGCTGATGATTGCATAATGTTTATTATTGTTCCTGACACCTCAGGTACTATTTATTATCCTATGGATTACCATTGTCCAGAAACTGAATGGGATTAGCCATCTAACTAATGTGACAACATGAACAAGTCAGAGGTTCAGAATCCTTCAGTGAGTAACTCACTTCCTGATTCACCAAGCTACAAGTCAGGAGTCTGCTGCCACACTTGCCTCGATGAGTGCAGCTCCAACAACCTAAAAAGTCTGACATTATCCAGATACCACCAAACAGCCCGCTTGATAGGCCTCACATCCACAAACATTCACTCTCTCCACTCATAACACATGGTTGCAGCAATGTGTACAATCTACAAAATTTACTGCATTAGTTTAACTCTGTTCCTTAGAATATCTTTCAAACCAACAACTCCTGCTATTAGAAAGGACAAAGGGAGCAAATAAATGTGAATACCACCACCTGCAAGCTCCCCTCCAAGTCACTCATTACCCTGACACGGAAATGTACTACTATTCCTTCAGTATCACTGGGTCAAAATCCTGATACTCCTTCCCAAATATCATTGTGGCTCTAACTACACCAAATGGTCTGCAGCAAATCAAGAAGGCAACTCACCACCATCTTGTTGAGGGTAACGGTTGATAGACAATAAATACTGCCCCAGTCAGCAATGGTCATATCCCATGAGTGAATTCTTAACAATGTGCTGATAATTAGGTGTTTGAGTAATATCAGGAATCCTGGGAAATGTATCTTGTGCAGAGGAAATGGAAGAACCAGAATGTGAGCAGTTTGTGAGGAACTTGATATTCAAAAGTAAAGAATTGGAATTTTTTTGTGAAGTATGCAATGTTTTAATATTATTTGGTGTCACTAACATCCTTGTGGGTTGCTGAGAAATCCTTGTGATCTTTCTTGTTTTGATGTGCTCTTTGTGGTGTTTGACCACAATTTGTCTGTTAACCTATATTTATCTCATTGTTAATCTTGGTTGTTATGGCATGAGTTTACATGTATAACAGATGTAGTTAATCCTGTGGCATTATTCTCTTAGTATGTACCTGAGATCTCAAATATGTTCTACTTCAAACAAAAGTGTTACTCGCCCATAGTCAGATCATGATGTAATTTGGAATTCTATCTGTAATTAAAAGAAGTGCCACTTTAGGGATTGAGCTCAAAGTCAAAATCCACCACTCCGATGCAACACTGAGACAGTGTTTCACTGGCATAGGTTCTGTCTTTCCAATGAGATTTTATTGAAGTTCTGGTCTTCTCAGGTGAATGAAAAAAATCATTAAACTGTTTTGAAGAAGTGCAGAGCTATCTTTGATATCCTCACCAATTATTATACTGAAGGTAGCATTGCAGAAATAAATGATCATGTCATTACTACATTTCTATTTGTTGGAAACTGCTGTCCACAATATGCTTCAGAAGCTTGCTCTTTCTTCCTTTTCATTAATCCATCGTACAGTGTCTGTATTTGAGATGATGGTAGGGACTCCAGATTAAGTGATGGTATTTCTTCATCATTGCCATTTTGTTTTACTATCACTTACTTGTTGAGTTGCTGTTTTTAGGTCGGTGAAAAAAGAGAGATGAAAAAATAGGATGATTCTAGTAGAGAAATAAAATGTATATGTTTTTTCACAATTTGCATTTTTGAAGTTAGATTGTGGGATGCAGGGAAGTTAGATGTGAGGAGAATGAAGTGTGAGTATATTACATGCAGTGATGAGATTTACAGCATGGATACAGACCCTTCGGTCAAACTTGTCCATGCCTCTAGTCTGATTTGCCAGCATTTAGCCCATATCCCTCCAAACCCTTCCTATTCCTACATCCATCCAGGTGTCTTTTAAATGTTGTAATTGTACTAGCGTCCACCACTTCTTCTGGCAACTCATTCCATACCTGCACCACCCTCTGTGTGAAAAGATTGCCCCTTAAGGGCCTTTTAAATTGTTCCCCTCTCACCTTAAACTTATGCACTCTAGTTATGGGCTTCCCCCACCCCAGGGAAAAAACCTTGTCTATTTACCCTATCCATGCCCTTCACAATTTTATAAATCTCTAAGGTCACCCCTCAAACCTCCAACGATCCAGCCTGTTCAGCCTCTCTCTATGCATCTTTTCTTTCAGTTTCTATGTTAGTAATGACCACTTGAATGTTGACAAGCATCATCTCTAGGACTATAAGGACATAGAAACTTGGAGCAGGAGTAGGCCATTCAGTGCTTTGACCCTGCTCCACCATTCAATATGATCATGGCTGAAACTCTATCTCAATGGCATATTCCTGCTTTCCCTGCATATCCCTTGATATGTTTAAAATCTAAGTGTTCATCTATCACTTTTTTGAATGCTTTTAATGACTTGATCTCCACAGCCTCCTGTAGTAGAGAATGCCACAGGTTTGTTAACCTTTGAGTGAAGAAACTTCTTCTCAGTCTTAAATAGTCTACCCCATATCCTAAGATTTTATCCCTATGTCTGAGACTCTGCAACGAGGGGAACTATCCTCCAGCATCCAGTGTGTCAAGGGTAAGACAATCTTAGGCTTTTCAATCAGAGCCCCTCTCATCCTTCTAAAGCTTAGTAAGGCCCAATCGAGCCAATCGCTCCTAATAAGGAAGTTATGCCATCACTGGTATCAGCCGAGTCATCCTCTCTTTGGCATGTATATCCTATCAAAGGTAGGGAGACCAAAACTGTGCGCAGTAGTCCAGATGAGGTCTCCTCAAGCTACCTATAACTGCAGTAGGATATCCTCATTTCTGAACTCAGATTTTCTTGCACTGATGGCCACTATACCATCTGTCTTTCTAATTCCTTGATGTGCCTGCCTGTCTACATTGACTGGTGTACAAAGACTCCCTGATTCCTTTGTATTCCCATACTTCCCAATATATCACCATTTACATAATACTCTTTCTGTTTTCCACGCCAGAGTGTGTAATTTTATATTTAGCCATGCATTGCGTCTATTATCTGTTTGCCCATACATTCAATTTGTTTATATCATCTTGAAACCTTCTTGTATTCTCCTCCTAACTCATAATCTCAATCAATTTTATGTCATCAGCAAACTTGGAATTGCTGCATTTGGTTCCATCGTCCAGGTCATTTTACATGTATATTGTGAATAACTGGCTGAAGCACTGATCCATGCAGTACTCACTAGTTATTGCCTGCCACTTGGAAAAAAAAGATCCATTTACTCCCACTCACTGTTTTCTGTCTGTCAACAATTATTGCCAATACCTTAGCCTTAACTTTGCCCACTGAAGTGTAATGAGGAACCTTAACAAAAGCATTTTAAAAAACTAAATATACCACATCTACTAGTTCTCACTTATCTATTCTAGTATTTTACACCTTCAAAAAACTCCACTACATTTGTTAAACATGATTTACCTTTCATAACCCTGTGCTGGTTTTCTCCAATCTCTTTACTGTATTCTAAATGCATTTTGTTACGACATTTTTTATAATGGACTCTTATATTTTCTCCAGTATTGATGTGAGGCTAACTAGTCTGTAAACCTGTTTTTTTTTTCTCTTTCTCTCCCTTTTTAAACAGAAGAGGTTATATTTTCCATCCTTCAATCTGGAGGAATTACTCCAAGGTCTATAGACTTTTGGAAGGGCATGTAGATGTGCTTGTTCCATTTAGCACATGCTACCTCCAGTTCTGCCACTTTGCCTTGTGAGAGCAAGGAATGTATCAGCAAGTATGCAAACGATACCAATGGTGTGGTCACTATAGCTGAGTAGCTGGCTGTAAGTGCAAACTTTGAGATATAAGAAGAGGCCTTTTTTAATTGAAGTATGGCATGTGGCCACTAATAGGTGGGTTAGCATTTTTCTCCATCCCTAATTGTTCTTGAGAAATATTGATGAACTGCTTTCTTGAATTGCTGCAGTCCTTAGGAAGTATGCCCAATGCTGTCAGGAAAGGAGTTCCGGGATTTTTACTCCGTGACAGTGGAAAAATGGTGATATTATTAATTATGTACAAGGTGGCGTGCAGCTTGCAAGTGGTGGTGTTCTGATGCACCTGCTGCTGGAACTGCACTGTTCCAGGCAGGTGGAGTTGGCCAATTAATCTCCTGACCTATACCTCAGATGGTGAACAGTCTCTGTAAAGTCAGGAGATGAATTTTCACATCACAAAATTCCTACCTTCAGACCTGCTTTTGTAGTATTTACACAGCCAACTTAATTCAGTTTCCTTTTGATGGTAAATTCCAGGATGTTGTTCATGAAGAGGTTAATGATGGTAAGGCTGTTGACTGTCAAGGGGACCCTGTGGTCATAAAACCATTAAATGTCAAGAGGTGATGCTAAATGTCTGAGGGCACATTAGGATGAATTCTAAGTGATTGAGGTTTTTGGTAGATGAAGGGAATTTAGCTGCAAATGAGCTACCAATCATTAGGTGAACGTTTCACAATAGTAAAGGTTGGATGGGATCCTAAACTGTTTGTACAAAGAGACAGATTGCTTTTTTTTTGTGTTTCGGTCATAGTGGTACTCTGTCCAGGCATGTCTGGGCAAGAAAGCATTTTAACACTGAGCAAGTTTGAGTTGAATCAGTCAGCTGGGATGCAGCAGGAAAAGTAAGAGAGATTCATTTCTACAACTTTTTTGACTAAGTTTCAAAACTACATTGTCAGGTAGTCCTTGGTGTATATTTTAAATGCTCACGTATTTGTTCAGTCATGGGATGTTAACATCGCTGACTCAGTCAGCATTTGTTGCCAATAATTAATTGTCCACAAGGTAGTTCAAGTGTATTGTGTGTCTAGAGTTACAAACAGGCCAGACCAGATAAGGATTGCAGACTTCCTTCTCTAAAGTACATTTGTGAACTTGAATTCATATTTCTGTGTCTACGATGTTGGGATTCAAGCTCATGACCTGAGGTTCTGGATGTCGTGAGGTTAGCCAGGTGGACCTGATGGAATAGGAGTTCCCTGATTGGGCTTGTCGATCTGGTCCAATCAGGGAGCCCCAGCTGACAGACATCCTGTTCACATTGAGAGCTGGCTCAGTGTCAAGAACTTTGCATGTATAAATAAAGGGTGACTTGGTGATCGGATACTGGTCTCTGTGGAGTTATTTCACTGGATTACTATCCCTGTGATGCAACCTGTACCCTCTACTGCAACAGGTTATACTACAATTGAGTCTTTTTTTTAGAAGAGTGGGGTTTGACAAGGTCAAGCAGTATCATCTGACTGATGTATGTTGATCAAAACCACAAATTTATAGGCGAGTCTCTTCTCTTTTCAGAATGTACTTATCGGGCATGTTGAACTGTTGCCATCTTTTCATGAAGGAACATGGATCATACGATATTTGTGTTTGTTTTACAATTTTAATTCCTCATTTGAAGCCACAAGGATAAAGGGTGCCTCTCAACTAATTTCCCTCAACCCAACTAGAGGTGCAAGATTGTAAGACATGTACTTAGCGTCTACTGAGTCCAAGATGCTTGCACATGTCAGTCCAAGAATGTTACCTCCTTCCTTATAGTGTAAAGTTTTGTAGCGGTCTGTGTTGAAACTCCTCAGAAAATATTCACCCACCTAAGGGAATAAAAGTTAGGTTTGTTGAGCATTTCATATAGACTATTAGATGAGACCATTTAGATTTTAAGCAAAAGCAAATTTTAATATTTCAAAACAATTTGTAATTTTGGTTGTTGTACCAAGAATACATCTCCAAGTTAATCATGCTCTGAGATATTTATATCATCAATAGTCACAGGTGAGGTGCCTGAAGACTGGAGGTTGGCTAACGTGCTGCCATTGTTTAAGAAGGGTGGTAAAGGGAACTGTAGACCAGTGACCCTGACGTCGGTGGTCAGCAAGTTGTTGGAGGGAATCCTGAGGGACAGGATGTACATGTATTTGGAAAGGCAAGGACTGATTAGGGATAGTCAACATGGCTTTGTGTGTGGGAAATCATGTCTCTCAAACTTAACTGAGTTTATTGAAGAAGTAACAAAGAGGATTGATGAGGGCAGAGCGGTAGATGTGATCTAAATGGACTTCAGTAAGGCTTTTGACAAGGTTCCCCATGGGAGACTGATTAGCAAGGTTAGATCTCATGGAATACAGGGAGAACGAGCCATTTGGATACAGAACTGGCTCAAAGGTAGAGACAGAGGGTGGTGGTGGATGGTTGTTTTTCAGACTGGAGGCTGTGACCAATGGAGTGCCACAAGGATCGGTGCTGGGTCCTCTACTTTTTGTTATTTCCATAAATGATTTGGATGTGAGCATAAGAGGTACAGTTAGTAAGTTTGCAGATGACACCAAAATTGGAGGTGTAGTAGACAGCAAAGAGGGTTACCTCATTACAACAGGATCTTGACCAGATGGGCCAATGGGCCGAGAAATGGCAGATGGAGTTTAATTCTGATAAATGCGAGGTGGTGCATTTTGGGAAAGCAAATCTTAGCAGGACTTCTACACTTAATGGTAAGGTCCTAGGGAGTTTTGCTGGACAAAGAAACCTTGGAGTGCAGGTTCATAGATCCTTGAAAGTGGAGTCGTAGGTAGATAGGATAGTGAAGAAAGCGTTTGGTATGCTTTCCTTTATTGGTCAGAGTACTGAGTACAGGAGTTGGGAGGTCATGTTGCAGCTGTACAGGACATTGGTTAGGCCACTGTTGGAATATTGTGTGCAGTTGTGGTCTCCTTCCTATCGGAATGATGTTGTGAAACTTGAAAAGGTTCATAAAAGATTTACAAGGATGTTGCCAGGATTGGAGGATTTGAGCTACAGGGAGAGGGGCTGAACAGGCTGGGGCTGTTTTCCCTGGAGCGTAGGAGGCTGAGGGGTTTACATAATTATGACTGGCATGGATAGGGTAAATAGGCAAGTCTTTTCCCTGGGGTAGGGAGTCCAGAACGAGAGAGCATAGGTTTAGAATGAGAGGGGAAAGATATAAAAGAGATTTACGGGGCAACTTTTTCACACAGAGGGTGGTACATGTATGGAATGAGCTGCCAGAGGAAGTGGTGGGGGTTGGTACAATTGCAACATTTAAGAGGCATTTGGATGGGTATATGAATAGGAAGGGTTTGGAAGGATACGGGCCCAGTGCTGGCAAGTGGGACTAGACTGGGTTGGGATATCTGGTTGGCATGGATGGGTTGGACTGAAGGGTCTGTTTCCATGCTGTACATCTCTATTACTCTGACTCTATATCCTCAAAAGAAAAGCTAACAATATTATTTCTGCTAGAGAATCCAAACTTCAACCTTAACTTAATACAAGACATTGAAAGAAAACAAGACGATCCATCAAAGTAATATTCCCATGATTCCCAAAAATGAGAGATCCATCAGTTTTAGAATGAGTCTGCAGTGGGGGTGACTGATACCTTTTGTCTTTTCCCTAAACACATCTAATCATTTAGCTTAGTTTGAGATATTTATAACCATATTTTGATGTATAATTAAAAGCTGGTGTGGAAGGTTAGTTATGTTATCAATAATTTGATCAATGTTAGACCCTTATTTTCCCAAACCAGACGAGGGAGCCTTCCCATTTGGTTGCCAAGAGTTTTTTAAAATATTTATTCTTGTAATACAACACCTGGGTAACTCATTGTGGATTAGTGGTGCTGGAAGAGCACAGCGGTTCAGGCAGCATCCAAGTAGCTTTGAAATCGACGTTTCGGGCAAAAGCCCTTCATCAGGAAGTCATATTGGTCAACTTGTTTGATCACAGCACAGTGTTCAGTCAGGTAATAATACTTGGAACGTAACATTTCTTTATCAGATTGTGTTTATATTTTGCTGAACTAGGTTTGCACTTCCATGCTAGTTATCATCACAAACATCCCAGGACAGTGCCTTTTAGGTGTTTGTAATTTTTAGCAGCAATTTCACATTGTTGAGCAGGAGATTACCATGTCAGGCCAAGTTACTTTTTGTCTTCAGAAGAATGCTGCTTTCTGTAGGTTTTATTAAATGTAATTTGGACTTTGGTGTTGTCTTTCATTCATGTGCTCTCTCATGCCCTCTTTCTTTCTGTAATGTTGAAAACTACATGTTGGAGAAGAGTACAAAAATATTTATTTTAAGTTTTACATACAAATAATGTTTTATGCTCTGGGAGATTTTAATGCCAACCAGACCATAATATTGTATGGTCTTGAAGTAAATTCTGTGAAGTAGTTGACAGTTAAAGCAAAACTAGAAATTAACAAAGAAAATGATTTGATTAACAAACCTTAAAACAGTTTGGAATTAATTGGCTTTATTCTACTTTAATGCTAGTTCTGATACCAGTGGTGATATGACTAGTTTAAGGCCAAAAAAAGTTTGATTTGAGCACCTTCCATAGCAACCACCATTAAATATTATGTTTTGGAATTGTAAATTATTTACACAAATAGTTATTAATATCATTTTGATCTTTCATTTGGATTGTTAAAAGATGAAGATTGTGGTACGAACTGGGAAGCCTTAGCAAAGTATGGTACTTGGAGAATGCCAGCTTCTAGCTTTACTTTTTAAAACTTATATTTTGTTGATGCATTTTTAAATCTCTGGTTTTTACTTGATGGTAAAGTAATTTTAGTAGCAGTAATATTTCTGATATTTCAGGAACATTTGTTCATTAAGGATTTCTGAAGGCAGATGAACAATTGTTGACATTTTAGCATTTGACAATAAGTGATATTCTATAATGTTCTATTTTGCCATTTATATTATTTAAGGGAAAGTAATTGCACATTAATTTATTTTGTTTGTTTAAAATAGTTTGCTTCTCCAGATTCTAAATGTAATCACAGTATTGATAGAAAGCAAATGTGTAAAACAAAAATTAGTGTCTATCCTTACACTGTTCAATATGGTGAAATTGAGTTTTTATTTGCAAAGACACTCCAAATTCAGGTCAATTCCATCAGTACAAAGTTAATCAACCCATTATTATTTTGTCAGTAGACAGACTGAAGACTGAGAACAAAAACTGCAAAGATAACTGTTACAAACTACTTTAAATAGGTAAACAACATGAACATTGCTATGAAAAGGGATATTTTGCCATAGCTTTTCACTTGGAACTCATCAGGAAGAAAAAAAACAGTGGAGTAGTTGAACATGCTCCCTTTCCTGACCAGATCATTGTTCACAATGTTATATAATAAAAACTTGTAAATAGGCTAAAGGCCAGCATTTTTGGATCTGAAAAGTGTTCAGTCAACCTCAAATTATCCTGGAAGTGTGAAGTATGTCGAAACTTTTCAACAGGTGGCTGAAGGAAGTTACTTCACACTGATTCTATGTAGTGTCTAGGTGAGTAGTATATTTCCTTAAAACAAAGAACTGCGGATATTCAAAATCTGAAACACAAACAGAAATAGAAATTCAGAGAGCAAACAGAGTTAATATCATGCATCCAGATACTGCCAGAGCTGTTCGGTTTCTCTAGCAATTTTTTTTGTTGTATTTTTCCCTCGTGATGCTGCTTTCAGTCCAAAAAGACATGTAACTCTCAATTCAGCAACATTGTGAATGCATTTCAGTGCTTTTGTTATGTCATGTATTGGCTGATGAGCTGATCAAATCAAAAACATTGTCTTTAAATTGTTCAAAATAATCAAAGTGCATGCTGTAACTGACCAGCCTATGTTTTTGAAGACCAAAGCAAAATGCCGACTGTAAAATCTGATTCCACAACTGGGCAATGTTTTCTGAACAATCCTGTGTGCACTATTAGCTATGATGTGGAGGTACCGGTGTTGGACTGGGGTGGACCAAGTTAAAAATCACACTACACCAGGTTAGAGTGCAACAGGTTTATTTTAGATACGAGCTTTCGGAGCACTGCTCCTTCGTCAGGTAGCTAGTGTAGATTTGGAATACCTTTTCTCTATGTTGGTACAGCTACATACTCTCAAAGTGGGCAGCCATTGACCAAGGCTTTGCCACATTTGTCAGGTGCTGTGCGCAATTCAGGCTAATTTTGGTTTGGTGTCAAGGCTCGTATGGGCCGTAGAAATCGACCGGCACACAAACAGTGAAACAGCTAACAAATGTGGCACCATGCCAGGCTTGGCTGAATTGTTCGGTAAGTTCATTTTAATTGAGGAAAATATTTTTGAAAATGATGCATAGCACATTCTAAAATATCAAATTTTCATACAGCAATGATCTTTAAACTGCTGTTTTGTTCAATGTAAGAATTTCATTATTACTACAATACCCCAAATGCAGGTACAAAATTGTAAATAAAACTAATCTGAAGTAATAAGAGATGAAAGTCAGGACCAACCGTCTTCTCCAGGTGTTTTATACAAAGCAATTAAGGCAGATTCAAGCTCAGCATGTGAACTTGCCCTCTGGTCACATTAAAATAAAGTTGTCATATTTGAGATACAGTATTACAGTGGGCGGCACGGTGGCACAGTGGTTAGCACTGCTGCCTCACAGCGCCAGAGACCCGGGTTCAAATCCCGCCTCAGGCGACTGACTGTGTGGAGTTTGCACGTTCTCCCCGTGTCTGCGTGGGTTTCCTCCGGGTGCTCCGGTTTCTTCCCACAGTCCAAAGATGTGCAGGTCAGGTGAATTGGCCATGCTAAATTGCCCATAGTGTTAGGTAAGGGGTAAATGTAGGGGTATGGGTGGGTTGCGCTTCGGCGGGTCGGTGTGGACTTGTTGGGCCGAAGGGCCTGTTTCCACACTGTAATCTAATCTAATCTAATCTATTATCTGGAGCCATAAAAAATGTTTTATTGGTCTTAAAGCCATCAATACCATGATGAGGCCAAGCTGAAATGAGACTTTGTCAGCAAACCATAAATTTTGAATTTTTCTTTGCAAACAATTGAGCAACATTTTAGATGGCATTTTTTGATTCTGAACAGTAAATTGTAAATGGGTGTGTATGGGAAGCTGAGAATTACATTTCTTTAATTTTTGCATTAGTTAACTCTTCTATTCTCCATAAACAGATTTGTGTTGTTAGGGTGGAAAAGAGATTCCTCGCAACAATTGGATGCCAACTGTAGACAAAGGGACAAGGCAAAAAACATGCATGAGGAGCAATATGGCTGAAGAGGAGGTCTGGTTTAACTAGTAGAGTTTCTTTTGTTTCAGGTGACATAGGTTAGGTGTATGAACAGAGAAAAGGGGGAATTTATATTTTGTGGGAGCAAAACAATTGTTCATTGCTTGAGAGGTTGAAGGAAATTATTTTAGCGGGACTTATGATTATCTGACTCCAATTAACCGATAAATTAGAATGTAGATATGGAGGTTTCTTGGTCTTGAATGCTGCTTTTTTATTAATTATAAAAGATCATACTGCCAGTGGGTGATGAATCCTTGTCATTATCTGCCCCAGAAGGCTGTAAAGGCGCAGTTGTTGGATATGTTCAAGATTTAGATTGGTAGATTTCTTATTAAAAATATATTTTAAAAAATTAAAAATATCAAAAGACATGAGGTCAGTGCAGGAAAATGGTGTTCTAGTGGAAGATTCACCAAGATGTAATTTAATGGTGGAGCAGGTTCAGAGGACTGAGTGGCCTAATGCTTTTCCTATTTCTGATGTCCTTAGTCTTCAAAAGATCCCGAAGCCATAAACCACGTTCTCGTGTTCCCAGAACATATCAGCCACAGATCCCACAAGAAAATCTCGAATCAATTCTGACATGTTTTGTAAGATCAGTTTTTCCCTGAACTACAATCTATAGTAGAGAACCACAGAAATGATTGAAGCATAGAAGCACGCCATTTGACCCATTATTTCCTTCTTGATTTCTGTAGAGCAACTCCGCTTAACTCATTACACTGTCTTTTCCTCCGTGTTTGACCACTGTATTCCCTTCTAACAGTTATCTTATGACCTGTTAAAAGCCGCAATTGAATCTGTTTTACCATTTTCTTAGGCAGTGCAATCCATATCTAGAATGCAAGCTTATAACAATAAAAGTTTCTCCTCATGTCACCTTTTGCTTCTTTATCTTAAATCGCTGACCTCTAGTTCTTGACTCTTCCCTCAATGGAAACAGCTTTTCCCTTTATACTCTGTGCAGACCTCCTCATTCTTTTAAATTTTGTACTAAATCTGCTCTCCCTTCTCTAAATCGAATAGACCAGCTTATCCAGCCTCAATGCTGGAACCAATTTTTCTTAATTTATTCTGTACACTCCAAGAAAAAATTACCTAAGTGTGGTGCGCAAACCTCGATACCGTACACAGGATAAAGCTGGACCTGTAGTTTATATGGATTCATCATAAATCCTTGCTTTTATATTCTAATCCTCTTTTCAAATAGTCCAGGATCTCTCAGGCTGCCTTAACTCATGTTCTTAAGCTGTTTTGCCACCTTCAACATTTTGTGCACTAACACCACCAGGTCCCTCTGCTCTTGCATACCATTTCCAATTCTCTATCTTACATTTCATATTAGATGAAAAACAATGGTGTGCAAAAGAGATATTTATTTGCATAGCTTTACATTACTATGACCTCTTAAGGTGTACTGTTGTACAGACACCAGAAAAGACATGGAGGAAATTTGCATGCACTGCTCTTCAGAGGCTGAATGAAGCAAATGATTTATGCACATTTTCCTGTTGCGTTGCACCCAATAAGTTGCTCAAAATGTATAACTGATCAATGTTACATGAAATGTTTATGAAAGAAAAGTAGTAACTCCAAATTGAAAGATGTTTAATTGGACATATTCTCTGTTGCACAATTACTCAGGTAGTTATGCGATAACTTAGTAGAATCACTTGTGAAGAGAAATAACTGGGTGGTTGAAATATAGGAACAAATTATGGCAGATGCTGGAATTGTATGAAAACAAGAAGCGCTGGAGATCACAGCGGATTAGACAGCATCCATGGAGAGACAGCAAGCTAACATTTCAAGTCTAGATGCTGAAATGTTAGCTTGCTCTCTTTCCAGGGTGGTTGAAATAATTTGGTTGAATTAAAATTACTTAGCCTTATTCTCCTTCCTTGTTCTTTTTAATGCCACAGTTTCTTGACTATTCCATTATTCACACTGCAATTGCAAATTGTCCAATCTAATCACACTAACATTAATTAGCAACAGCAGGTGGGTTAATAACAGGTGGCATTCGTACAGTGCAACTGTCACATGAGAAAAAAAGCTTCTGTTGTCAGTATAGAAAGATAGAAATGCTAAATTCGGGTTGATTCTTTAAAGTGGATTATAATCTTACTCACTTTACGGAACTATTCCCTAACAGGAAGTTCCATTTGGATGATCATACTCATTTAGGGTTAGGAAGTCAAACCTAAATGTGTCTGAAGAACTCATCAAATACTCCTTGAAGGAAAGGAGCCAGCCTAAAAGATTACCTTGCTCCAGATAACGTCTTAGTAAGTTATGGCCAGTTTATACCTACCCAGGTACTAAAAGGGCATGGACACCTATCCTCAATAATGTACCGAGTGTCACTGAAGTGTGTACAGAGATGCATTCTTGAGTTTGGGAACAGAAGACTATATAAGACAATGTATTTTCTAAATTAGACAACGTTTATTGAAGAAATGAAGGCGATTCATATTTGATGAATAGTTGATTGCAACGTTGATAGTTCGAGAAGAATAAATTACAGCAAAAATGAAGTCCTGTAGTTGCTGGAGATTTGAAATTAAAACTGAATGTGCTGGAGAAATTTGGTAGGTCTGGAAGCATCTGTGGCAAGAGAGACAGAGTCCAGTATGACTTTTCTTTTGTAAGCTAGTACAGAAAGTATAATTTTGTTTTAGTATGGAATCTTCGTCTGATTAACATTCCAGAGAGAGATTTAAGATATCCATCAACATTGAAAGTGACATTTAATATGTGAATAGAAAGTTTTAGAATGTAAAGAGATACTTAGAGTCGTAGAATTATACAGCATGGAAACAGATCATTTGGTCCAGCCCATCCATGCTGACCAGATATCCTAAACTGATTAGATTAGATTACTTTACAGTGTGGAAACAGGCCCTTCGGCCCAACAAGTCCACACCGCACCCACCGAAGCGCAACCCACCCATACCCCTACATCTACCCCTTACCTAACACTATGGGCAATTTAGCATGGCCAATTCACCTGACCTGCACATCTTTGGAGTGTGGGAGGAAACCGGAGCACCCGGAGGAAACCCACGCAGACACGGGGAGAACGTGCAAACTCCACACAGAAAGTCGCCTGAGGCGGGAATTGAACCCGGATCTCTGGCGCTGTGAGGCAGCAGTGCTAACCACTGTGCCACCGTGCCGCCCACTAATCTAGTCCCACTTGCTAGCATTTGGCCCATATCCCTCTAAACCCTTCCTATTCATCCAGATATCTTTAAAACGTAATTGTACCCATCTCCACCACTTTGTCTGGCAGCTCGTTCCATACACACACCATCCTCTGCATGAAAAAGTTTTATTTAAGAGAAGAACTATCATTGCTTTACCACTGTAGTAATGCCTTTATCTTGAAAAGCACTGGAGTTGAACTATAAATTTGAAAATCCAATGCGTATGATTCCAAAATTTACACTATCTTTTCAAAAAAAAATGTGAACAAGCAAGATCCTTGTAAGCATATGTCCTAGTCAACAACCTCCATACTAACATAACACTGAGAGATAGTGATAATTATAGTTTCTTTATGACAAAATTGCTTTTTAAAATTGGGGTTCCTTTTCCCAGATTCATTTGGCAAATAATTCAGGATAATCCTTAGAACATAGAATTATCATTGCTAAATTGTAATGACCATCTACTTTTTAAAAATCATTACCTTATGAGATTTTCAAAAGGAAGTCTTTCAGAAAACTGGATTGTTAGAAGATGCAAACAATATGACACAGGGATGTCGGTGTCTTTAAGTACTAGATTTTCTCCTTTGGCAAGCTGCTGCACATCACTAGTTTTTAAAAATCTACATCACTCCAGCATTATTTTATTAAACAATTGTAACACCTTTTTATAGCTAGATTCCTTCACACCTTGAAATATGCTCTGCTCCCGTGGATTTTGTAATCGTTATCTACAGAAAATCTTTCAAAGGCTAACAATTGTGATCAACAAAGTAATTAGGGAGAGAATAATGCATAAAGATCAGCAAACCATCTATATGTGGAGGAGGTGGGCGAGATACTAAATGAGTATTTCATGTTCGTGTTTACTGTGGAGAAGGATATGGAAGCTAGAGAACTTGGAGAAATAAATAGCGATATTTTGAAAGTTGTCCATATTACAGAATAGGTAGTACTGGATATTTTAAAAGTAGATAAATCTCTGGGACCTGATCAGACCTAGAACTTTGTGGGGAAACTAAGCAAGTGATTGCTGGGTCGCTTGCTGAGATATTTATATCATTGATAGCCATGAGTGAGGTGCTGGAAGACTGGAGGGTGGCAAATGTGGTGCCATTGGGGATAGTCAACATGGCTTTGTGCATGGTAAGTTGTGTCTCACTAAATTAATTGTGTATTTTGACAAAGTGACATTGTTGAAGGCAGAGTGATGGACATTGTCTGTATGGGCTTCCGTAAGGAGTTAATGAATACTCCGTATGGTAGACTGATTAGCAAGGTTAGATCATATGGAATCCTAGGGAGCTAGCCATTGGGATACAAAATTGGCTTGAAGATAGGAAGCAGAGGGTGGTGGTAGAGGGTTGTTTATTGGACGAGAGGCCTGTGACCATGGTGTGCCACAAGGATTGGTGCTGGATCCACTGCTTTTTGTCATTCCTCTAAATAATTTTGATTGAATATAGGCGGAAGGTTAATAAGTTTGTAAATAAAATCAGAATTGATGGTATAATAGATAGTGAGGAAGGTAATCTCAGAAAAATGGAACCTTCATCAGGTGGGCCGATGGGCTGAGGAGTGGCAGATGGAATTTAATTTAGATAAGTGAAGTGTTGCATTTTGGTAAGGCAGATCAGGACAGGGCTTATACATTCAATGGTAGGGCCCTGGGCAATTGCCAAGCAAAGTGACCTTGGGGTGTATGTTCATTATTCCTTGAAGTTGGAATCGCAGGTAGTGAAGAAGGCTTTTTGTGTGCTTGCCTTCATTGATCAATGCATTGAGTATAGGAGTTGCGATGTTATGTTGCAGCTGTACATTGCATTAGTTAGGCCACTTTTGGAATACTGTGTTCAATTCTGCTATACAAAAGATGTTCTGAAACTTGAAAGGGTTCAGAAAAGATTTATAAGGATGTTGCCAGGGTTGGAGGGTTTGAGCTATAGAGAGAGGCTGAATAGGCTGAAGCTACTTTCTTTGGAGTGTTGGAGGCTAAGGGGTGACCTTAGAGGTTTACAAAAGGATATGGATAAGGTGAAAGTCAAGATCTTTTTTCCAGGTCAGCGGAGTCCAAAATTGGAGGGCATAGGTTAAGGTGAGAAGAGAAAGATTTAAAGAGACCAGAGGGTCAACTTTTTCACACAGAGGCTGAATTGTGTATGAAATGAGCAGCCAGAGGAAGTGGTGAAAGCTGGTGCAATTAGCATATTTAAAAGGCATCTGGATGGGTACATGACTAAGGAGTGTTAGGGGGGGTATGGGCCAAATGCTGGTAAATGGGACTACATTGATTTAGGATAACTGGTCAGCATGGACCAGTTGGACTGAAGAGTCTTCTTCTATGCTGTACAGCTCTATGACTATAAATATGAGAGAATATTGAAAGATAGATTTCACTTTTTCAGAGGATAAATCCAATATTAAAGTAAGCTTCAGCTTGCTTTGTTTGTGGATTATTCCTATTATTCTACTTCTAATGCTCACCTATTGGATTGGTCCATGCTTGTGGACTCCAGAACTAGAGGGCATAGGTTTAGGGTGAGAGGGGAAAGATATAAAAGAAACTTTTTCACGCAGAGGGTGGTACATGTGTGGAATGAGCTGCCAGAGGAAGCGGTGGAGGCTGGTACAATTGTAACATTTAAAAGGCACCTGGATGGGTATATGAATAGGAGGGGTTTGCAGGGGTATGGGCCAGGTGCTGGCAGGTGGGACTAGATTGGGTTGGGATATCTGGTCGACATGGACAAGTTGGGCTGAAGGATCCTTTTCCATGCTGTACATCTCTGTGACTGTATGACTATGACAAAATGCTTCAGTAGTTTGCTATTGACTACTTGTTAACCAGCAGGCTCGTACACTTAATGTCTGCCATCAGATGTATTGGAGGGATTCACTGGCTGATATTCAACCTATTTGGCCACATAATGAATACATCTTCCATGGCCAATAATTCCTGGTGTGGAACTTGAACCTGGAGCTTCTGGCCTAGAGGTAGATCACTGTCTCTACGCAGCGAGACCTCTCACACAAAATATGCCAGACTTCGAAGGCTATGTTCTAATATGAAGTAATTTCTGTGGCATACATGTCAGTACACAGCTTGTTAGCATCTTTTTTGATGTCTGCAAGTCTGAATGCTGTGCATCATCTGGAAATTATTCATCCACGTACAACTTTGATTTCTGAATGTGTGTGCAGGAACATTACATTCAGAAATACTGTTGACTAATAAATTAATTAATAAGTTAGTAAAAAGATAATTAAATTTGTACATTATAATCCTCTTGTGATTCATGTATTCTACATGCAGAGAAATTTGATTTTTAATTTTACAAGCAAATACTAAATCTGATAAGAACCAAAGTCCTTGAAAAACTTTGCAGGTCTGGCACCCACTGTGGAGAAAGAAACCAGATTAATGTCTCACAAATGAAGAAGAATCATATCGACTTGAATTATTAACTCTGTTTTGTCTCCACAAATGCTTGTTAAGCTCTTCCTGCACTTCATATTTCTGATTTACATTTTAGTCAGCACATATGAAAGTTTGGTACTTTTATTGAGAGTCAGGAAGTGTGGAGGATATGTCTTGCAGCTTTGGGATGTCAAACTTAATTATGGAGCAGTATTTAATCCTGACATGTTATGCTATATATAGGTTTTCTTCCATAAGAAATGAAACCAGTTTAAGAAAATAATTTTTTTGCCATGAATATACTGCAAAGCGTTGAGAAAAAGATGTAAAATGGCGACTTAGTTTTTATGAAGTTAAAATCTTGTATAAGAGAACTCAATTCTATTTCTCTACTGTTTGTGGTTACGTTGAAAGCTTGTTTTGTTGATCATGCCTTTTGCATCACTAACAGAAAGATTGAATGATACGTTTATTCACAATATCTGCAAGTTATTGTGTTCTGTTCTACAATTTCAAAAGCAAGTAACATAATTGTGCCATAAATTTATTTTTATGTTTGGTAAATAAAAAGAATGAAGAGCTTGAAGTTCTAATTAGTTTTGTGTGAATAGGAAACAATTGGCATTATTTTGTTTCACAGATTTCTTTTCAGTAGTGGACTTGCTTTTTGCTGTGGTGTTCACCCAGCTAATTGTCCAACCTCAATGCTAGCAAATTAATAACAACTGGAGACTTAATGGCAACACAACATTCAGTTGCATTAATGAGGTCTCTGCTTTTTTTTTGAAAACCTCTGTCCTGCATTACAAATGGTTTTAGACAGATATTGATTTTGAACACATAACATTCCATATCAAAGAAAATTCTTCAGTGAATAACTTTATTGGCAAAAAGGATGATCACTAATTTAGAATGCAAACTAACAGTTATTTGGCAACCAATAATACTTATCATTCTACTAACTGAGGCATAGCCTGGTGCACATATTCAATGCATGGCGGTCTACATTTCTATGGATCCTAGGATCTTCTGTCTCTCGATCTCTTGTCTCTCACTGTACTTCAAGGATTTAGCTTTGCCTGCTTGCTTCTGATTTACATGCAAAACTTCCTTACGGCATAAAGATTCCTACTGTAACTTCCCAGCCTAGCTTAACTGATATACCCACAACTACTTGCTGAATGCTTCACTTTCTCTTTTTCTCTTTATATACAGTTGCTGCTACAAATACAAAAATATATACAATAGGAGTACAGGTAGGCCATTCAGCTGCTTGAGCCTCCTTCACCATGGCTGCTCTGTTGTGTTTTAAGCTGAACATTCCTATCTGCCCCCAATAACCTTTGATTCCCTTGTCTAATATGAAGCTATGTAACTCATAAACGTTATTGTATCACCGCACCTTTACTGTTTTTTTTAAAATAGAGTTTCAAAGACACACAACACTTGATTACACCAAGGAGCGGAAAGATTTTTCAGAATATGCAGGAATGTAGAGTTGACGTTAAAAGACTTGTCAATGTACAGTTCCACCAGTCCATTACTGATTTGTGAGATCGTTAAGGCACTTCCTCTTTCTACCTCTCCATACACAGCAACCACATGGAATGCTCCCCACATCCTCAATATGTATGTTTGTTCATTGCATCCACCATTTCCTTATTATCATCTATTAATTCTTCTTCCTCATTCCCCAGAGGACCAACAGTCACTTGATTTACTTGTTTTCCATTTCTAGTATCTATAGAAATTTTTGCTGTATGTTTTTACACTCCTTTTATACCTTTTATATCTTTGTCCTGATTAACCTGCAAATCGTTCCCTCTCTTTCACTCATTCTTTATATTCTGACCAATCATCTGACCTGTCAATCCTCATACTGTTATATGCTTTTTCTTTATGTTTAATGTTTTCCCTAACCTCAGTTTACCATGGATGGTGTGTCTTCTCTTTAGAGCTACTTTATATTAGGAATATACATATTCTGAAATATTCCTTGAAATATCTGCCTGGCAGCTCTGTTGGTAGTTGGTAGAGATATTGACTGCACAAAGGAGGCTCTTCAGTCTTTTGTGATCTGACGATAAGTATCTCATTTTCCAGCTCTTTGTCCATAGCCCCAGAGGGTGTGGCAAGAAAAGTAAACACTAAACACTACTTAAATTTTTTTTGGTGAACTTTCTGATCAACCATCCTTTCAGGGAGTGAGCTCCAAATGATTTCTCCTCAACTCTCACTTGGCCTTCTGATTTTTGGTCCCTGTACGAATGGAAAACAACCCCAACCTATGCAATAATTCCTTGGAGTTTAGACCCTCCCATCCAGATAGATTCTAGTAACTCTCCTGTTCACACTCTCTAGTCTGCACACCTTTTTATGTGTCCCATTAGTCCATTATGCCAGTTCACCTAACTTGTGCTTGAATCCTTGTTCTTGCAAACTGCATAACTAGGGAAGTAGCAAAGGCTTTAAACTGAACAGTGGGAACAAGGAATCATGTAGAAAGATGTGGTATATCAAAATAAGAGAAGAAGCAATAATATGGGGAATAACGGTTGAAGAATTGCACATTCTCCCCGTGTCTTCATGGGTTTCCTCTGGGTGTTCCGGTTTCCTCCCAGGTGGATTGGCCATGCTAAATTGCCCATAGTAGGTGTATTAGTCAAGGGTAAATGTAGGGTAGGGGAATGGGTTTTGGTGGGTTACTCCTTCGGAGGGTTGCTGTGGACTTATTGGGCCTAATGGCCTGTTTGCACACTGTAGGGAATCTAATCTAATCTAATCGCAGGAAGGGTGTGAAAGAAAAAATACAAGAATGCACAGTCAATGCTTGTTACAAAATTGGAAGTTGTGTATCTGAATGCACAAAGTATTCATAACTAAGCAAGCTATTTGATTAGCCCATATTGAATTACATAATTATGATCTGATTGCTATTAGGAAAATGTGGTTGCAAGATGACCAGGGTTGGGACCTGAATATTAAAAGAAGACCAGGAAGCTTGGTTTTGGCGGATGGGTTGCACTATGATGTCTCTGAAAGAGTGACAGTTTTTTGGTTCCAAAAAGCAGAAACAATCCTTTAAATTGAGTTTCTGGATAAGGATGACAAGTGGATTACCAAGTGCAGCAGGTATGGAGATCTCATCTAACCAATCAAGATGTCTGAGCCCTAACTCTTGGCCAACAAGTTCTTGCAGCCTACTCTAAGCTCTCCTCTCTCTACGTTATAAGCTATAATTAAGAAGTGTTAGACCTTTTGTCTTTTAAGTTAGTAAATGTTATTCAAAAAATGCTAGGCCTATATGCTCAGAATAAGTTAGAAATTGTACCTGTACTTAATAAAAGAATAAAGGATATTAAACTGATTACCACAGCTGCGTTGTGAGATTTGTTTATTATTTGTTGGTGTGAGTTTGTCATTCATTCAATTTCACATAAGCGCTGTTTGACAGTTTGTTTCTTAAAAGGTCTGAGACACCGTTGGTAAGGGCTGATTAATACTATTATCTTTCCATAGTTTTGAGTACGTCATGGAGACATGATAGCGGGGATGGTATTGTTCTCAATAAGTTAGTAGTCTTTGATATTTATTCCTAGGTATTAGGCCGAAACTCTGCTTATAGCAAGGGCCGATAAGGTGAAAATGCAGTAATCAGTTTGAAAGGGTTGCTTTGATCAGAAAGGGTTGTTTTAATTCTGGTTGTTTCCTGATGAAGGGCTTTCGCCCGAAACATTGATTTTCCTGCTCCTCGGATGCTGCCTGACCTGCTGTGCTTTTCCAGCATCACACTCTTGACTCTAATCTCCAGCATCTGCAGTTCTTACTTTCATCTTGTTTTAATTCTGTCTATCTTATAGTTGTAAAATACACTATAGAACTGTGGTTTTATGAATGAGTGAATGAAACCCTGTTATAGAAGGAGTTATGAATGAAATGGGAACATTGTGCTCACTTGTGAGGGTTAGTAAAGGAGTTATGAATGAATGAACATAGTGCTTGTGAGTGGGCTAGTGAAGGGACCTCGGATACAATATCTCACAGGAAGGGCTACTAAAAAGTTTTTGGAGCTAAAGGCTTGATGGATTTCATCCTAACATCTTGTAAGTGGCAGTTGAAATTAAAATAAAAGTGCAAATGTTTTAATTTTCAAAACTTCCTAAATTCTGGCAAGGTCCCAGCAGGTTGGTAAACAACAAGGGTAACTTAAGAGGGAGACAAAGCATGAAGCTGCATACCAGTTAGTCTTGCATCTATAATTAGGAAAACCATATAATCTTTTATTAAAGATGTTAAAGCAGGGCATTGAGAAAATCTTCATGCAATCAGACAAAATTAATATGATTTTGTGAGGGAAATCATGTTTGACAAATTTATTGAAGTAGCAAGCTTTCGAGGAAGTAGCAAGCAATATGGATGCAAGAGAATCTGAAGATCTGTATGCTTAGATTTCCAAAAGACCTTTCACCAAAGGCCACATCAATGTTACGACAAAGAAGTAAGTCACGGTTTTAGATTAGAAGATATTGGCATGAATAGGGGATTGGTTAGCAAACCGGAAGCAGAGTAGGGAAAAATAAGACTGAAATGTTTTTGGAGATGGTCAACCCGTGGTTAAGGGAGTGGAGGCAGGAAGGAATGGATCACCATCCCAGCGTCTAAGGGTTCCAGGCAAATAGGCTGAGGGGACTTCTGCACTATCTAGCTCACAAATCTCTCTTCTATGTTGAAATACTGGTCAGGACAATAGTTGGTCAGAGGAGTACAGCTGGTGCCAGATTTACAATACCACAAATGACCCAACTGCATTGGAAGAAAGATGGAAAAGTAATAGTAACAGGTGGGGGAGCAAAAGTTTCTGTGGCTGTAGGTGTGACTTCATGATATTATTGTGCCTTCCTGGTGCCAGGGTCGAGGATGTCACTGCATGGTTATGGGGCATGTGTGTAGCAAGATCACAGTCCAGATCAGTACTGACAATATCAGTAAAAAGAGAGATGAAGTTCTGAAAGCTGATTAAAAAGAGATTAGGAAAGAGATTAGAAAGCAGCACTTCCATGACAATAATTTCAAAACTCATCCTGGTGCTATGTATGCATTAGTCCAGAAATGGAAGGATAGACAAATGATTTTTTGGCTAGAGAAATTGTGTAGGAGCGAGGACTTTAAATTTAAGACTTCAGTAAGTATTCTGAGACAGGTGAGATCTGTCTCTGGTTACACCTCACACAAGGACTGATGTCCTCAAAGGGAAATTTGCTCGTGCTGTTGGTGAGGTTTTAACCTAACTTGGCAGTGGGATAGGAAAGTGAAAGGGAATTCAAACAGGAGGGAAAAGAAAATTGGCAATGGTTAGAAGAAAAATAGGAAATGAAATCGGAAAGCTGTGGAAATAGTGGTCTGGAAAGCTCTAAAGCTAAATGATTTGTGTTGAAGCATTTGTTAAAAAAGGTAACTGAATTGACAGTTTAAAAAGAAGGTGGTATGATTTAATTATGGAGGCATGGCTGCAGGGTGACCCAAATCTGGGAAGTGAATATTTAAGGGTATGTCACATTTAGGAACAATAGGCAAAAAATGGAAAAGGAGGTGAGTAATACTGTTCACAAAGGAAGAGTACATGAGTTAGTGTGTCGTAGGTCAGAAGATCAAGATGTTGAATCAACTTGACTAAAGACCAAATGTAATAGTTCTAAGTTTGCTAAGGGGAAATAGCTGGATGGAAATGCAGATTGTAAGCAGGATGCAAGAGCCATGGAGGCGATTTAGACAAGCTAATTTAATAGGCAAAAATATGGTAGAAGTAATATCATGTGAAAGAAATGAAAAGACTGGGCTGGGATTCTTTAATATTTAGAAGAATTAGGGGTGATCTTATTGAAGCATACAAAATACTTGCAAAGTTCAACAAGGCAGGTGCAGAACAGCTTATAGCCTTGTATGAAGAATTTGGAACCAGGGCCAGTATCTCTGAAAAATGATTGCTATGCTTTAATGGAGCAATAAAAGCAGGCCACCATTTCATCTAAATGTATACTCCGAGGTGAGAAAAGACTTTCACGATTATTTTTGAAAATTTGTTTTTGGAGTGGAAGTGACAATTGTCCATGCCGCATTACCCAAAAGTTTTACGTGTAGGCCTTCTTGAAGTGTTGCATTTCTGATGCAGTTGTGCTCCCATTAGATCATGTGGGACTGAGATAAGGAAAAATTTCTTCATTCAAATGTTGGAATTTTTGGAATTCTCTGCCCGAGAGATTTGTGGATGTCTCGCATTGGATGTATTCAAGACCAAGATTATTGGATTTCTAGAAGGTGAGGTGTCAAGGGATATAGTGATCATGTGGGAAAATGGTGTTAAGGTAGATGATCAGCTATGGTCTAATTAAATAAATGGCCGAGCATATTCGAAAGACCATATGTCCAACTCTGCTGCTATTTCTTATGTTCCTTTGAAGCAGAGTTGAGGAACATGCATTGCAGAGATGAGTATTGAGGCAAAATGACAGCAGAAAAGATACTGAAACAGCAAAGGAGAGAGAGAAACAAAAAATATTGTGACTGTTCTACCTTATGCCATTGGAGACTAATGCATATATTTGCTGTCGCCTGTTGCAATTTTGTGTTTACCAGAATTAAAGTTAGTGTTGCTTCATGATCTCTCACAGATCATGATATGATTTTTCAAACATTTTTTATGTACAGCCTTATCATCTGGTGTATTCCTTTTATATGCAATTAAAAACAATGGTAGAAGCTACTGAAAATAAATAAGTGATCTGTCTGAGGAAGGCCCAAGGATATTTCGACTTTTAACTCCGATATGATTTCACTATGTTGACAAAACCTGAGGGGTCACATTTTTTCTTTGAAACTGCCTTCAGACTTTGAAAGAGTTAACATTATTCAAACATTTAAAGGCATATGAAAGCTTTCATATTGTAATGTATTGAAAAAGGTTGAACTATTCAGAAATGCTAGCAATTCACACATTCCATATTTTTAATTATTTACTTTAAACAGGAATGTTTTATTCTAAAATGTTTTCTGCTGGATATGTTATTGGCAGAGAATTTTTTCATTGTCGCTTATTAAATGGTTTTGGAAAAATAATTATCAAAAGGGCAAATAATGCAGTTCTTGAGCTACTTAGTGTCTACAATTACTGTTTTTGTAATTATAACTAGCTAAGACTGACATGCTAATCATTATGGTTAAATTAAGAAAGCAGCACGTTGACTAACTCTGGCTCACGTGGAGTAATTTGACTGTTTCACCAGTCAATAGTGTTAAGTTATTGTTATGCTGTAATGGAGCAATAAAACTATACCAACACTTACCCTAATTTTATACTCTGATGAGAAAAGACTTTATCATTTTCCGAATGCAGACATGATATTAATATAATGTCTGTATTGATTTTTAAATTGTTTGTTGTGATATAGGTGACTTGTCAATGGCATATTGTCCCAAGACTTTGTGTGTAGACCTCTTAAGGTGTTGCATTTTTGACAGGATAGTACTCCCATAGTCACCTTAAGGATAACACTCCAGAACGTTGCCGTTGTGATCGTGAACAAACAAATGTAGACCATCAGATTGGTGCATGGATTGGAGGGGAAATGAAGTTGATGTTTCCATGGCATGAATGCTTTTGTCAACCTCTGGAATAGTATTCGCTAGGAAGCGGGATGCTGCAGAAGTAACCTTAGTGCGTTGTGCAGTGCATTCTGTAACTCACAACTGCAGCACCCATGTGTTAATGGTGGGATGATAGTGCTGTCATAATCAAGCAAAATGTTCTATAATGGAATGATACAGAATCTTTGAGGCAGATCATAAGTATCACCTTACTTAAGTTGGGATGAGGCTGCTTTTGTGTCTATGGTTATGACTGATTCATTTAAGTTTTTGCTTGTTGTGGCCCCAAGATATTGGTGGTAGAGTCAATAGTCATAATGACTTTGAAAGTCAAAGTGAGGCAATCTCAGTGCTTTCTGTTGTTTTGAGATGATCAGAGCTAGCTGCTCCCTTGGCCAGTCTGCTCCAGTGTAGCTATTGTTATGACACGGAGACAAACAACTGAACCAAATCAGCCTTTCTATCTCTACTGTAGAATCAAAGAATCCCTGCAGACCTATCGAGTCCACACCGACCCTCTGAAGAGCAGCCCTCCCAGACCCAGCCATCTGACCTATCTTTGTAACCCTGTATTTCCCATGGCTAAGCCACCTAGTCTGTATATTGCTGGACACTTGGCAATGCAGCATGGTTAATCCACCTAAACTGCACAGCTTTGGACTGTGGGAGGAAATCCAGAGCACCCAGGGGAAACCCACAAAGACAAGGGGAGAATTTGCAAAGTCCACACACCATCACCCTGGAATTGAACCTAGATTCCTGGTGCCGTGAGGTCGCATTGCTAACTATTGAGCCATCATGTTGCAACACAGTAAAGTTAAAACTTCAAAGATCCTCAAAATTGACCTCAGTGGTTTTGAAGCAGATTGTTTGAATAACAAATCCTAAACTCTGGGAATAATCACTTTTAGACACTAGTTTTGTAGCTTTAAAAAAAAGACTTCGCAATCTCTTGACAATACAGTAACTTCAGCAGAGCAAAATATAATCTAATTGATGCCAATGATTTTAAACCCATAACCTTTGTTTTCAGCCCCATTCACACAGAAGACTGTCAGGCAAACAAATACAGTTAAGGAATAATAACAAAACTGGCTCGATTACTTAAGTGGTTTTCATGATGTGTTGTGCCACAGACACACACAATTGTTTCTTGGCTTAGTTTTTGAGTTCACTTTTCAGTTCACTCAGAGGAGGTCAGTGATACTTGTGACTTTGTATTTTCTGAACTTCCAATAGCTGAGAATGGTAAGTTATGGAGGGAGCCTTCAAGCCAACATGCTGTAGCCTCAACAGGAAAAGTCTTCCTCAGAGAGAAAACCCAATTCAAAGTCTGGCCTTGTCACACTGACCATTTCTCCATCAGGTCCCAGTTGCGATTCAACACCAGCTGCCTGCTTGAGCATAAAGTTTCCCCAGCCTTGCTGGAACCAATTCCCAGGTTGTGACAATACTATGACTTTAAGAGGTGTATTTTGTCCTGGGTTTGTTTTTGTTTTTGGTGAGGTTTTAAGATCGAGGCACAGAGCTGTTTATTTGAATGTATTAGAATAAACAGCTTTTGGGGCCTTTCTTTTTACAGCGAGTTGGAACAACAGAAGCAGCCTGAATGTGTGGGGTCAAACTCCCTCAGAACCAGGATTTTTAGTTTGTTTTTTAATAGCAGTTGCTGGGGTCTTGAAGCTGTGGGACATCTCTCCCTGCTATGATCTGTCTTGTTTTCTCTTGATGTTTTACCTCCTGGACTGGAGAAAAGTCTGTGATACAGTCTATTTTACTGAATTTGCCTTTGCCAAGTGTGTGTTAATGGGATGTTACTATACTGGAATAGTTACTGTTTAATATTAAAATAATCTATTATTCTGTTAAATTTTCCAATAGAGTTGTTATTCCAGTTTCTTCTTCATTATATTTCAACTATACTCTATGAATAAAGTGTGTTTTGCTTCAAGACTGGTAGTTTGACCAATTGAATTGCATCTGGAATGCCATGCCTGGTACTTGCCTCTAAAACAAAAAAAAGGTTACAGTCTAGGCTATCTTCTGAATATATTGTGAGGGGGAGTTGGTCTGGTCCATAACACAGGTACTGACCTTGTCTATGGCCAAACATCTGGTATCTGTTTAAACATAATGTTTTTAGCTGGTGTCAAGGAGTCTTTTGAACTTTTTGATAGAGGAGCAACCTGCAATTAACTTCCAGGGCTAGCCTTTCAAACAAACAAGAGATTTTATTTGTTTGTTCTCTCTTCCTTATTTTATATCACAAGTTATTGTCCACAGTCCAAAGGTCATTTTCAGCTCATGGTTCTCTGTTCACAGCTTTAAACCAAAATTAATAAAACAATAACTGAAAAATTAGCATGTGTTCTCACACTGATTTTGTAATTATTAGATAATTTAAAAAACTATCCAGATATAATAACTCTGATACCAACAGGTCCACGCCAGATGCCATATCACTTGCCCTTCACATCTCCCTAGAGCATATTGACACCAAGAACAGGTACATAAGAATCCTGCTCATTGACTACAGTTTAGACTTCAACACTGTTATCCCCTCGAGACTGATTACTAAACTTAGTGATCTCGGACTAAGCCCCACCCTTTGCACCTGGATTCTCTGTTTCCTGACTCACTGGCCACAATCAGTGAAGACTGGGGACAATATTTCATCCTCACTAACACTCAACACTGGAGGCCTCCAGGGGTGCTTACTCAGCTCCCTACTGTACTTGCTGTATACCCATGACTGTGTTGCCAAATACTATACTAATGCCATTTACAAGTTCGCTGATGACAGTATCATAGTCGGTCGAATATCAGATGGCGATGAAACAGAACTACAGACGGGAAATGGAAGGCCTGGAAAAATGGTGCATTAAGAACAACCTAACTCTCAATGTCGCACAACCAAGGAATTCATTATTGACTTTCGGTGGGATGTTACTCATGCCCCCCTATACGCTAACAGCACAGAGGTGGAAAGAGTGGAGAATGTCAAGCTCTTGGAAGTGGTCATCAACAAGCTTTCTTGGACTGTTCATGTGGATTCAGTGGTTACAAAGGCCCAACAATGTCTCCTCTTCCTCAGGCAGCTAATAAAATTTGGTATGATGGCGAATACCCTTGCCAACTTTTCTAGGTGTGCCATGGAGAGCATTCTGTCTGGATGTATTGCTACCTGATATGGCAACAGTACCATTCAAGATCGGAGATGGTTACAGAGAGTGGTGAACTTGTCCCGGACAACCCCAAAGGTCAACCTCCCATCTATAGAATCCATCTACCAGGCCCGCTGTCAAGGAAAGGCTGCCAGCATTCTCAAAGATCTATCCCGCCTTGGCAATGCTTCTCTACACCCTCTACCAATAGGGAGAAGGTACAGAAGCCCGAACACATGCATCAGTCGGTTTCGAAACCGTTTTTATCCTACTGTTGTTAGAATACTGAATGGACTCTCAAACTCTTAGCATTTGCCTGTACCTATGTTTTTGTTTTGTCACTGTTTACCTATTATTTATTTAGCTGGTTACCTATTATTTAGTATGTGATCTGCCTGTATTGCTCACTGTGCCTTCATACACGTGACAATAAATTCGGTTCAATTCAATTGATTTGTGAAAGAAAGCAGTAATGAAAATTGGTTTAGCACATGAAATTTTAATTTTAATTACATGGAGTACAGTTCCCAAAAAAAAATCATTTGAAGCAAATTCAACAACAAGTCTCAACATAATTGAGTCCATAATTGTATAGGTGTGAGACTAACTGTCTTTTCAAAAATGATACAGATAAGATGGGCTGAATGAACTTCCACTGTGCTGCATTATTCTGCAGTAAATATGCATAACCGATTTTGACACATTAAATTATATTTGTTTAGAATATTTTAAGAAATAGTCATTACCTTTGTTGATTATAATTCTGTGCAGAGTATTCTAGATTAACTTTAAAACAAAGACTCATTATGCATGACAATATCATTTTTTTCTGCAATACATGGAAAGAATAACATGAAAGGAACGTACCTTATTTTTGGTGAATTTCAGCAATGTGTTTCTGTACTCTTCACCTGGCCCCTACAAGTGCCAGCATCTGCTGAATGTGTTTTGCAATTGCCAGAAACTGACAAAGTGGGAGGCCAACAGTGTGAGTGTAGAAACTATTCATCAATCTGTTGTGAAAGGTAAAATATTTTCTGAACAGATGGCAAGAGGGATTGAGGTTTTCTTTCAATGCAAATCTTGCTTCTTTACTTTCTCTCATACATACACTACCACTTCCATAAAAGATTCTTAAACACACAGTCATACTTAAAAAGAACTTGATAAATCTAAAGCCTGTTTTCACCTTTGCACAAAAATACACTTTTTTTCAAATGCACCTTACTAAATATGAAAAGATATGGACTAATTGATTTTCTTCATTCTAGAGAAAAAGATCTTGTGTAGAAGGCTGAGTCTTGTCAAATTATTAGATTGACATAGCCAAGTAGACATGTGGTCTGAAATGTTGTAATGATAAATGGGCTTTTCAACATTACAAAAGTAGTAGTGGAAGCCCTAACCCTGACGTCTGCTGCTGGATATGACATCTCACGTCTTAATAGGGACTGGAATAGGATTTGATCTAAATTGTACGTCTGTGGCTCATGGAAGTAATTACATAATTTAGAGCCTAACTCCCTCAGACTGATCTACTTTTGCTGGTAGTATGTCTAGGACATGACATTTGCATTTGAGATCTGATACGGAAACAAATCCTTTGAAGAGGTATGCATATGTTTTTGCGGGACACCTTTCTGGATCTTATCCAGGGACAACATTAAGGGAAGTCAAGTGCCCTTTGGGAGTCAGTAGGTGCCCTTTAGGATTGTTTAAAAAAAATGAGTATGCATATAAAAAGTGTATAAACTCATCCAAACTTTGAAAGGACTTATCCACAAAACTGTCTATAGACCTGTCAAGGTTTAAAATTCCGCTCCTTTAAATGTATCAACATATTGAGGAAAATGAGATTCTTAACAAAAACAGTGCTTTCCAATTCACTTATTTTGTTGACACATGCCTCAGGGTTATCATTACAGTATAAATGATTCATGACTAATTGTTTAACATTCCATTATTACAGTGCATGTCAGTTCATATTTTGGTTGACTTCTCCAAGTGGTTCTGAACTTACCTGAAGTGGGATAAGGAAATCCAGTGCTTGATTTTATGGGGTAAAGGCAGGTAAATGTAATGAATCAATTTTTATTAAATCAGTTCTTTTTCATAATAGACACTTAAGAACCTTGCTTTATTCTAAAGCTTTAGCCCAGTTTCAGACCATTAAGAGACTAATCCTGCCCAGACCCTCAGCACCCAGCAGTCTTCATATTATTTCTGGTGTTGTTACACGCAATGTGCAGAAAAACTGCCCACCCCCAACCCTATTCTAAAATGAACATCTGAAGTTCTAGGGTCCTTTCTTCTAGGTCAGGTTTGCAGAGCCATGAATTATCCTGATCCTGCCCTTCTGATCAGAGACTGAAAATTTAAACCAATATGTCTGATGCATACATTTTCTGTAATGTATTAGTTCTGAAAGGTTTTAATGTGGTGGCATGGTGGCTCAGTGGTTAGCACTGCTGCCTCACAGTGCCGGGGACCGGATTCGATTCCTGCCTCGGGTGACTGTCTGTGTGGAGTTAGCACATTCTCCCTGTGTCTTTCTGGGTTTCCTCTGGGTGTTCTAGTTTCCTCCCACAGGTCAGGTAAATTGCCCATAGTGTTTGGTGCATTAGTCAAGAGTAAATAATAGGGTAGGGGAATGGGTCTGTGTGGAATACTCTTCAGAGAGTCAGTGTGGACTTGTTGGGCCAAAGGGCCTGTTTCCATACTGTAGGGAATCTAATCATATTCATAATGAGAGGTCGTGGCAGAACATAGTGAACTGTTTGCAGTCATTTAAACCTTAAAATTTTCCTTACCTGGAAAAGAATCAAAAATGTGAGCTGGCATAGCTAACTATGCCAGACTTTAGAGAAAAGTAGTCTTCAGAGCTCAATCTTATGTTATCTTTTAAATAGTTAGTAGAAGAAATTGGGTGTAACGTTTTGGTGGTAAAAAAAGTAAATTGTCTATTGAATTTAAAATGGAAATTTTCAGTATGGATTGCTTGATTATTTTTCCAACTTCTCTACTTCTGTCCCTCAGCATAGGTTTTATATAATACTGCATAAGGTAATTCTTTATTCTGAGTGAATTTCTGTGCACCTTGATGAAATTATTTTTGATGTCAGGCTGTGTGACAGTTAACAATTCTGACAAGCTGGGCTATTTTTAGAAAACATTTCTTGTTCTTCCCCCATTGGAGAAGGAAAAGCAATTTGTCTTTAAAAATTAATCCATCTGGAAAGAGGAAGCCTGCTCTATGCAATTGCCAGGAGGTACTTGCTGCTTTGCCTGCCACCATTATTGTCCTATGCCTGGTAATTATTGTTCTCCTTAGACCTGGCAGGGAAAGCAGCTTTGTAGCTGGTATCTTTTAGACTAAGCAATACTGTGCGTAGCATCTCCATCTGAGAAGCACAGATCTGTACACATATTTCTATAAAACAAGGACTTAAAATTTTCCAAATCTCAAAATGCCTGTTTTGAAAGGTACCTCAGTGGTATTCATTCAAATATTAGCTCCAAAGAGAAAGAAAATTACTATGTTAAGAACATAAGGACTAGGAATAGATGTAGGCAATTGAGCCTCTTGAGTCTGCTTTGTGATTCAATATAATCATGGCTGTTTCATCTTCATTTAACTCCATTTTCCAGCCCTGAAATTAGTAGTGGGAAGTTAATCTGTTAATAATTAAAAATCTATCTATCTCTTTCATTTAAAAAATAAGCTGCTATTTTTAATCTCCCTGCCAAGTGGACAATTTCCCATTTTTTCACATTGTACTGCATTTGCTAGATCTTTGCCTGCTCTCTTAATCTATATCTTTTTGGCGCCTCCTTATGTCATCTTCGCAACTTATTTTACTGCCTAACTTTACATCATTGCAAATTTAGCAACCATGTTTGATCCAAGTCCATCATGTGAATTTCAAAATGTTGACGTCCCAGTACTGATACCTGTGGCGCACCATTTGTCACATTTTGCCAACCATAAAATGCTAATTTATGCTTACTCTGTTTTGTGTTAGTTTAGTAATCTGCTAGGCAAAAGTGAGGACTGCAGCTGCTGGAAATTGGAGTCTAGATTAGAGTGGTGCTGCCTCATTCCTTCATTAGTAAACTGCTAGCCATGCCAAATATGTTACTGCTACATCATGAGCTGTTATTTTTTTATTAATGTGGCACTTCATCAAATGACTTCTGGAGATCTAAACATAATACATGCACTAGTTTCCTTTTATCCACATCACATTACTCTCTAAAGGAACTCCAAAAAATTGTTAAAACATCATTTCCCTTTCAATAAATCATATTGGCTCTGCCTGATAACCTTGTTTTTTTTTTAAAAAAGTGCCCTGCTATAACATCTTGAATTGTGGCTTCTAATGGCTGCCATTGGAGGTGGGTACAATTAGAACATTTAAAAGATGCCTGGATGGGTACATAAATAGGAAGGTTTAAGAGGGATATGGAACAAATATGGCAAATAGGACTAGGTCAGTTTAGGATATCTGGTTGGAGTGAACATGTCAGCTACTTATGAAATCTCACAGACAATCTAATACTGAAATAATAGTTCAAACGTTATTGCATGTAGCAAGCAAACATTAGACTCCTCAAGTGAGCAAGTATAGCCCGCAATCCACCTTAGCTATTCCCTGATTAATGGTAAGGACTTCATCCAACAGTGCTGTGATGCTGGTAGTTGAAGTGTCCAGGGCTTGATCCTTGTGCAGTGTTTTTCTTTGAAGTTCTGCTGTTGAATTGTTCTGGTGTTCAATTCTTATTAAGAATTTTGTCTTTCGTCTCTGAGGTGATATATTGATTGTTTCTTTGGAGTGCTCAATCCATGTCTGCAGCTGGCCTTCTTATCGAAATAATGTCTTTGTTGCTGGTTACATTTGGCATTGACTGTTTGAAGGTGCAGCTTTCCTGTGACTAACTCCTTCTGCAGGGCAGTCCATGTCGTTTGTGGCCATAAAGCGTCCAGTTTATCAGGCAGGTGTTTAAGCAATCCCGTCAAGATATGGCTAATTGCTTGAGTCTCTGTGTAACAGCTCATCTTTATTCCATAACAGTTTATTCCAGACAGAGTTATTGCTGTGTGTGACTGTTGATTCATTCAGTCCATGAACAGTTATTAAAATGTAAGGTCTATAATATCACAATGCCCTTTGACAGATGTTAAACTAACTGGCCTGAAGGTTGCAACTAGCTTTCCCTCCTTACTAATCTTTTAATTTATTCTGTACTGATTTCTATATTCTGGCCAATTTTCCTACCTGCCGGGCATCTTTGTGTAATGATGTGTTTAAATGTCTGCCACTGCATCTGTATCCAGCTATCCCTTAACCTAATTTAAAAGTTCACCTCTGTCTCTATGACTTCAGAATTGCCCTTTCTTAAGTTTAAAATACTCTTCTTCAGCTCACACTTTTCTCCTTCAAATTGACTCTAATTTGACCCATTTTTAAAAATTTACATTTTTTCAAAAAGTAATGTTTTGCTGCTTTCGGTAAGAATTGAGGTTCAATAAAAAGGGTGGAAAGCAATTCTATAAATAAAACAATTAGCATGATTTTCCATTCCTTAGTGGTGGCATGCAAGGGAGTGAGAAGGGAAATAATGGGGAAAGTTGCTCCTGAAAAGAAATACACCTTTTTGCCACCTTATTAATTGTATTGTGTATTGCTGAAAAAAGCACACGTTTTATGAAATCTTTTTCATCTTGCAGTCAGCAGAACATTTCACAAGAGTACAAATTAAAGAGGAAAACCAAAGTTTATTGGTTTGCAAGAGGTCATTGATTGAGCAGCACAGTGAGGCAGTGGTTAGCATTGCTGCTGCACAGTGCCAGGGACCTGGATTTGATTCCAGCCTTGGGTGACTGTGTGGAGTTTACACGTTCTTCCCGTGTCTGCGTGGGTTTGCTCCGGGTTCCTCCCACAATCCAAAGATGTTTAGGTTAGGTGAAATGGCCATGCAAAATTTCCCGTAGTGTTCAAGGATGTGTAGGTTAGGTGCATTAGTCGGGTAAATATAGGATAATGGGGTAGGGGAATGGGTCTGGTTGGGTTACTCTTCGGAGGATTGGTGTGGACTTGTTGGGCCGAAGGGCATGTTTCCACACTGTAAGGATTCTCTGAAGATTGGAAGAGGTTTTGCCATGAACAATGCACCCATTAATGCTTATTGATAGTTAACTGGTCAGGTTTTGTTTAAATTTTAAACCAGGCAGGTTTAGGACATTACCCAGAGAAATGAACCAGCCAGTGGTTGTCATGCATTTTATTGAAACAAGTACAGTGTGTGTGCATGTTCTTCCTGTTCGCAAACAACAGGGCCCTGCATATTAATGTGTGTAGATTCTACGACATGCAGGTGTGCCACACTGTTGAACCTAACTGATCCTAAATTAATTGTCAATGAAATTATTCACTCACTCAAGCGTATAAAGCAAAGCCTGTCCAATTGCAGAACCTCACCTAGTAAAGCTCATCCTGTAAAACTTAGAACAGTGTTTAACATTAGTTGGAAAAATAGTTTTGCTGTTTGCTTATATCTCTGATGTACCTTTCTTTTGTTAGGAGCAATGAATTGAGATGGGTCATTCATTGCCCACCAAAACATTTGGCTTTTGTTTATATGTTTATATGTTTATATGATTCGTCATTGTGAGACATGCCAGTGTTTAGGTTTGTAGCTCTTCAATAGATACATCAACTGTGCCATCATCACTCACTGGTCAAATATGTTATTAGCAGATGCAGGTCATCCTATTCCTTTCCCTAGCATGCAGGTGTCAAGGACCACAAATTTGACTGGGATAACACAACAATCATAGGACAGCCAGAGAATTTCTAGAAGCATGGCACTCGTCAACGGACTCCATCAACAAACACAGAGACCCTAGACCCAATATGCCAGCCACTACAAAGGACAACCGGAATTTGCAACTGGAACCAGCAGGAATGAAGCTAAATAAATTCCAGAAGCGACAGTACAGCAGTGCTTCACAGGAGGCTCCAAAGTACTGAAGATGTCACCTAGACAGGGGGTGAAATGTCTGCAAATGTAATTTAGTTAATTAAATGGCTGGTTTGAACTGGTTTTTGAGCCAGCAGGACTTGACAATCGACTGTCATTGTACTTTTAGCTTATATAAACATAGGAGGTTTGGATCTTGCATGAAGTAGCACAAAGTTCTAGCTCAACTGATGCAGCCAGACATGGTACATACCTCTGGGAATTTGATGCATTGGGAGAGGAGATGCTGTCCTATTCTTTATTTAAAAAACTGCTCCAGAAGAGGGAACCAGAGACCTGAGTGAAATCTGCGAGCTGAGATATTAATTAGATGAGTAGGTAGATTAGTAGTTGGTGGTTTAGCTTTTTTTCTGAAAACTGGGATTGTAGTTTCAACTGGTTCTGGAGGGATAAGTATTTCAATAATGTTTAAAATTTAGCTAGTTCTTTCTGTAAAGAGAAATAATTGAATGATTTTTCTAAACATAACCTCTATTTAGTTAAATAAAACATGAAGAATAGCAGGGCTGTGGCATGTAGGTTTAGTGGATACCTATATGATCCACAGCAACCATATTTGTCCTAAGCCTCAGTAACCCAAGTAATTTCTGGTCTGACTTCAGACAATGTGATACATCAGGGAGGGCACACGTTACCCTGGAGAGTTTGTTTCATGAAGGTCATGACATGCCTTCATCTAGGTTCTTCAGATTCATTCAGTGATCAGTCACTGGAGACTGTGGCTATAAGTGAGGCATGTATGAGGAGATAGAAATAAAGGGCATTCAGCCCTGGCATTTATCTGTACAAACACCAAGAACATCAAAGTTGTGCGATAAGCGCAAGGACGATGGGGAGGATAAGAAAATTGACCATAGCACCTATTGCAGGGACCATTCAAATAGAGAGGAAAAAGGAAAGTAATTGTGGGAGGAGGTACTAGAGTAATAAATACTGATTTTGGTAGTTAAGTGTAAATACTGAAAGCTCAGTTGCTTGATTGGTGCCAAGATTAATAACATCTCCTGGAAGCTGGAGAGGAATTTAGAGTGGAAAGGGAACAATCCAGTTCTTATCATCCAAATGGATACTTCTGACAAAGATAGTACTAAGAAAGAGAGAGTCCTGAGAGTGTGTAAGGATCAAAATTAATTCATCAAAAACACAAAGATGATAATCTCTTGATTATTATCTGAGCCACAATCAGTTTAGCATAAGGTAAATGTGATGGAGTTCAGTATATATCTTAAAGATTGGTGTGAGAGAAATGATTGTCCATTCATTAGCACCAGCAGCAAAACTAGGAGGTGCACTATTGATATGGCCTTCACTTTAACTAAAATTGAACCAGTATCATGGCAGAATCTGCACGCAAGGCTATAAGAGAGGACTTCAAACTAAATAGTTCTGGGGGAGAAGGTGGATCATGTGAGGAGATAGAGTCAAGATTAAAGTGGTGCTGGAAAAGCATAGCAGGTCAGGCAGTATCCCAGAAGCAGAAAAACTGACGTTTTGGGCAGTAGCCCTTCATCAAGAATGAGGCTGAAAGCCTCTGGGTTGGAGAGATAAATGGGAAGGAGTGGGGCTGGAGAGATGGTAGCTGGGAGTGCAACAGATGGATGGAGGTGGGGGTAAAGGTGATAGGTTGGAGAGGAGGGTGGAGCAGATAGGTGGGAAGGATGATCGACAGGTGGGACAGGTCATGAGAATGGTGCTGAGCTGGACGTTTGGAACTGGGGTAAGGTGGGGAGTAGGGAATGAGGAAACTGGTAAAGTCCACGTTGCCCTGGGGTTGAAGGTTCCATGGCGGAAGATGAGGCGTTCTTCTCCAGGCAACGGGTGGTGAGGGAGTGGTGGTGGAGGCGGCCCAGGACCTGCATGTCCTCGGCAGAGTGGGAGGTGGAGTTGAAATGTTGGGCCATGGGGCGGTGGGGTTGATTGATGCGGGTGTCCCAGAGATATTTCCTGAAGTGCTCTGCGAGAAGGTGTCCAGTCTCCCCAGTGTAAAGGAGACCGCATCTGGAGGAACGGATACAATAAATGACATTTGTGGAAGTGCAGGTGAAACTGTGATGGATGTGGAAGGCTTCTTTGGGGCCTTGGATGGATATGAGGGGGGGGGGAGGTGTGGGCGCAGGTTTTGTGATTCTTGCGGGGCAGGGCAAGGTGCCAGGAGGGGAGGGAGGGTTGTTCAGGGGCTTTGACCTGACCAGGTAGTCACAGAGGGAATGGTCTTTGCGGGACGCGGAAAGGGGTGGAGAGGGAAATATATCCCTGGTGGTGGGGTCTGTTTGTAGGTGGCAAAAATGTCGGCGGATGATGCGGTTTATGCAGAGGTTGGTGGGGTGAAAGGTGAGGACCAGGGGGGTTCTATCCTTGTTGCGGTTGGAGGGTGCAGGTGTGGGACATGGATGAGATGTGTTGGAGGACATCTTCAATCATATGGGAGGGAAATTATAGTCTTTAAATAAGGAGGCCATTTGGTGTGTTCGGTGGTGGGACTGGTCCTCCTGGAAGCAGATATGGCGGAGGTGGAGGAACTGGGAGTATAGGATAGCATCTTAGCAGGAGGTGAGAGGAGCTGTAATCCAAATAGCTGTAGGAGTAGTTGGGTTTGTTTAAAAAAAATGTCAGTGTTGAGTCGGCTATCACTGATAGAGATGGAGAGGTCCAGGAAGGGGAGGGACCAGAGATGGTCGATGTGAATTTAAGGTCAGGGTGGAATGTGTTGGTGAAATTGATGAACTGTTCAACCTCCTCGTGGGAGCAAGAGGTGGCGCAGATACAGTCATCAGTGTAGTGGAGGAAGAGGTGGGGGAGTGGTGCTGGTGTAACTATGGAAGATGACTGTTTTGAGGGGAGAGAGTTTGGGTAAATAGGGTTAAAGTTGTATAAAATGGTAAAAAGACAGAATTAAACCTATTTAAGAATGCCGCATGCATTCAGATAACAAAATGTATGAATTGACGGAACAAATAAAAATTAGAATTTGATGCCTTAACAGAGACGTGGTTGCAAGGCAAGGCTGGGACCTCAATATTGATATGTTTTAGTATTTTGGAAGGGTGAGTAAAAAGGAAAAGGATGAGTGTAACTTGGTTGATAAAGGATAAGATCAACACAATAGGGAAATGTAATCTTGGTTCAACAGATCAAGATGATGAATCGGTTTTGATGAAACTAAGAAATAGCAAATTAAAGAAATCACTAGTGGGAGCAGTTATCAGTCCCTCATTGGACTAAAAGACTATGAATCAACAAAATAATGTAGGTTTGTGATAAAGGAAATTTTAAACTTAAGATTTGACAAACAAATTGACAAAGGAAACCTGAAGAATTGAGTTCATCAAATGAATTTCAGACAGGTTCTTAGAATCTATTCTGAATTGAACCAGGGAATATGCTATTATAGACTTGGTAATGTGTATGGAGACAGGGTTACTTAATGATTTCATAGAAAAGGATCTTGTCAGCAAGAGTGATCACAACATAATTGTGCAATTGCATCAGCATGGTTCTGACAAATGTGGGTCTATAACCTGTCTCCCCAAAAAGGGTAGCCATGATGTTGGAGGTGCCCTTCAAAAAAGGGCAATTAGAAGGATATGAAGACAGATTTGACACAACTGGAAAATAGATTTTAAAAGTCAGGGTGGTAAAGAAGCAGTGACAGTCATTTAAGATAATATTTCATTACTCAAAGATAGATTAAGAGAGAGAGAGATTCCAGGAGAAGGATAAATCTGTGATTTACTTAGGACATGAAGGCTGATATCAAACTGAAAAAAATACGTATAACACTACAGTAATTAGTGGAAGATCAAAATACTTTGAAAATTTAGAATTCAGCAAAAGGAAACTTTCTCAAATGTGTCTATCTTGAATTTTTTAATGTAAATAAATTAATGAGAAACATAAGACAAGTCATAAAAGTATCTACAACTATATGAAAACGAAAAGAGTCGCTAAAGCGAGTCTTTGTCCCTTTGAGGATGGACATGGGAATTAATAATGGGACGTAAGGAAATACTTTGAACAAATATTTTATATCTGTCATCACAGTTGAAGACACAAAACTTATCCCAAGATTAATAAAACAAGAAGTGTCAAAACTGAGGGAAGCATTTAAAATGATCACTAAACAAAATGTAATGATAAAACTGATGCCACTAATGGCTGACAAAAATCTGGATTTGATTGCTAACATCTCTAAACTGACCAAATAAAAAGCAGTACATTTGTTGTAATTTTTCTAAGATTTCACAAATTCATGGAATGTTCAAGGAGGGAGATTCTAGAGAAAGTAAGAAACTGTAAGATGATTTACCTAATATAGGTCATTAAGAAAATGCTAGAATCTTTTATGAGGGAGGTTATAGCATAACACTTAGAAAGGAAAATCATGTTTGTCTAATTTATTAGTGTTCTTTAAGAAAGTGATAAGCAGAATGTATAAAGGAGTACCAGTAAATGTAGTGAATTTGTATTTTGAAAAGGCATTCAAATAAGGTGCCTCAGAAAAGGTTGCAACACAAGCTAAGAGCTTATGGGTGTTGCGAGGATACAGTGGCATGGATAGAGGCTCGTCTAACTAACATGAAACAGAGCCCAGTTAAATGGATACTTTTAAGGTTGACAAACTGTATTGAGCCTCCCATATGGATCATTGTTGGGGCTTGAGCTATTTATGATTGGTATTAATAACTTGACTGAAGGAACCAACAGTAGTTGTGCCAGACTTGTTGATGAGCTAATGATAGATAAAAAAGCTTGTTGTGAAGAGGATACAAAGAGTTTGTTTATTCATTCGTAGGGAGAGGCCATTGCTGAGTTGGCCAGCATTTGGTTTGCATCCATAATTACTCAGATGGCAGTTACAAAATTGATCACATTGCTGTGGGTCTGCTGGAAATGCAGGTGGACTAGAACAGGTAAATTTCCTTCCCCAAGGGACATTAGTGAATCAGATACATTTTCATCATAATCAGTGATAGTTATGTGGTTGTCATTAGATTAGCTTTAAAGCCCATTGCGGAGTTCCAACTGCTGTCAATAGAACATTAGCTTAGAGCTCTGGATTACTAGTTCAGTGACTATGATACACTCTTGACTCTTGTAAAGAGTTGCAGTGAGTAGGCAAAAAATTGGCCGAAGCAGTATTATGTAGGAAAGTATAAGGTTGTTCACTTAAGCCAGAACATTAATGCAGAGATACTGCAGAATGATGCCACGCTGTGGAATCTAGATGTTTTGTACATGAATTATAAAAGAAAGTTAGCATGCAGGCACACAAAGTAATTAGGAAAATGAATGGAATGTTGCCTTTTGTTGCAAGGTGATCGGAATGTAAATGTTTGAAAGTCTTGCTCTGGATGGACAGTGCATTGATGAGACCATACATTGTGTCCCATGTGCAACTTGGACCTGATTAAAAAGAAAGGATATACTTGCTATGGAAGCATTTCAGGAAGGATTCTACTCATTGGAGTCAAGTACGTGAGGTGTTGTTATTTAAGCATAGAAGGTTCTGAGAGCACTTGGCAAGATAGAGACTCAGAGGATGTTTTTTTTTCATAAGGAGATTTAGAAGTAGTGAGCCAAGTTTAAAAAGAGGTCTCCCATTCAACATAGATTTGAGGAGTAATTTCTTCTCCCAGAATGTTGTTGGTCTTTGGAAACGGTGAGTGTGAGGTTCTTGATTTGTATTTTACTCCCATATGTTGTCTTAACCACCTCTCTTGTTGCTGTCAAGGATGTGTAGAAAGGCACACCAGGGTTTCTCTGATCCTTTATACTTTCTGACGTCCTACCATTCGTGTGTTCTCCCTTGCCTTGTTAGTCCTTCCAAACATTTTTCTGGATCACATTTCTTTTGCAGCTGTTCTCTGTTTGACCAGTCTGTCCGTTTTGTCCTGAGTGTGATGCTGGAAAAGCACAGCCAGTCAGGCAGCATCCGAGGAGCAGGAGGATTGCTGTTTTGGATAGAAGGCCTTCATTAGAAAGGGCTCATATTGTCCTGTAGACTAAGGTGTTCCTTTCTGCTATTAACACACCAGCAATGTTCATATGTGAGCATACTGACCATTCTGCCTACATTTATGTCCAGATAATTAATGGACACTACAAACAGCACAGGACTCAGCACTGAATCTAGGTCATTAGAGACAGGCATCCAATCACAAAAACAACCATCACCCTCTGCCTTTTGCTTCAAAGCCAACTTTCGATTCACTTTACCTGGATCCCATATACTTCTTACCTTGACCAATCTCCCAAGTGAGACCTTGTCAAAAGACTTGGCAAAGTCCCTGTAGACTACATGCATTGCAGTGCTCTTGTCCACACAATTAGTCACCTCTTCAAAACTCAAACAAACCTGTCTGACATGATGTCAGCCTGACAAAGTTATGCTGGCTATCCTTGATTAATCCTTGCCTCTCAAGTGCAGATTAATTCTGTCTCCTTTTTTTTTGCCAAATTTGAAAGTCGCATCACAGGTAAACAGGATGGTAAAGAAGTTTAGCGCACTTGCCTTCATTGCTCAGACCATTGAGTGTAGGAGTTAAGATGTCATGTTGTGATTGTGCAGGACATTGATGAGGCCACTCTGAGTACTGTGTACAGTTCTGGTCACCCAGCTATAGGAAGGATATTATTAAATTGGAGAGGGAACAGATGAGATTTGCAAGAATGTTATTGGGGTTGGAGGGGTTCAGTTATATGGAGAGTCTGGGACTTTCTTTTCACTGGAGATAGGAGGTTGAGGGTTTTAAAAGATCATAAGTGGCATAGATAAGATGAATGGCAAAGATCTTTTCCCTCGAGTAAGGAAATTTAAAACAAGAGGGCATAGGTTTAAGGTGAGAGGGGAAAGATTCAAAAAGGATATAGAGTCACAGAGTCATAGAGATGTACAGCATGGAAACAGACCCTTCAGTCCAACCCGTCCATGCCGACCAGATATCCCAACCCAATCTAGTCCCACCTGCCAGCACCCGGCCCGTATCCCTCCAAACCCTTCCTATTCCTATACCCATCCAAATGCCTCTTAAATGTTGCAATTGTACCAGCCTCTACCACATCCTCTGGCAGCTCATTCCATACACGTACCACCCTCTGCGTGAAAAAGTTGCCCCTTAGGTCTCTTTTATATCTTTCCCCTCTCACCCTAAACCTATGCCCTCTAGCTCTGGACGCCCCGACTCCAGGGAAAAGACTTTGTCTATTTATGCTATTGATGCCCCTCATAATCTTGTAAACCTTTATAAGGTCACCCCTCAGCCTCCGATGCTCCAGGGAAAACAGCCCCAGCCTATTCAGCATCTCCCTGTAGCTCAGATCCTCCAACCCTGGCAAGGTCCTTGTAAATCTTTTCTGAACCTTTTCAAGTTTCACAACATCATTCCGATAGGAAGGAGACCAGAATTGTGCACGGAATATTCCAACAGTGGCCTAACCAATGTCCTGTACAGCCGCAACATGACGTCCCAACTCTTGTACTCAATACTCTGACCAATAAAAGAAAGCCTACCAAACGCCTTCTTCACTATCCTATCTACCTGCGACTCCACTTTCAAGGAGCTATAAACCTGCACTCCAAGGTCTCTTTGTTCAGCAACACTCCCTAGGACCTTACCATTAAGTGTATAAGTCCTGCTAAGATTTGCTTTCCCAAAATGCAGCACCTCTCATTTATCTGAATTAAACTCCGTCTGCCACTTCTCAGTCCATTGGCCTATCTGGTCAAGATCCTGTTGTAATCTGAGGTAACCCTCTTTGCTGTCCACTGCACCTCCAATTTTGGTGTCATCTGCAAACTTACTAACTGTACTTCTTATATAAGGGACAACTTTTTCACAGTGCTCATGTCATAGAGTTAGAGGGTCAGAGAGATGTACAGCACACAAACAGACCCTTCAGTCCAACCCGTCCATGCCAACCAGATATCCCAACCTAATCTAGTCTCATTTGCCAGCACTTAGCCTATATCCGTGTGGAATGAGCTGCTGGATGAAGTTGTGAATGCAAGTATAATTACAACTTTTGAAAGATATTTGGATGTGTACATGAATAGGAAAGGTTGAGCAGGTCATAGGTCAAATGCAGGCAAATGAGACTAATTTAGTTTGGGAAACTTGGTCAGTGTGGATAAGTTAGACCAAAAGATCTGGTTACATGCTGTATAGTTCTATGACTCTACCTCTAACGTTTGACTCATGAGCCTTCAGGTTCCCTGGTTCATGCCTACTACCCTTCTGAATAAAAATACCACACTAGCTGCCCCCAGTCTTCTGACACCTCACCTGTATCCAGAGGAGCCCCTGAAATCTCCTCCCTTGCTTCCCATAGCACCCTGGGATACATCCCATTTGAGGCTGGGGAGTTAACAGCATTAGTGGGTTTAAAATTGGCTAATAATTCCTCTGTCTTGATTGTGGTTTATTGAAGCATATGAAGTACTCTTCCCTGTATTCTCTGTTGTAAGTAGAGATATAAAGTATTGATTTAAAACCTCACCTACATCTTCTGGCCCCACTCACAGTGAGCCACTCTGGTCCCGAATAGGCTCACTGTTTCCTTGGCTATGTTCTCACCCCCCCACTAAATGTTTTATCCGCTAGTGTTTTCTCACAGCTGTCTTCAATTTACAATTCATCTTTTAAGTAACTCCTTGCACTTCCTATATGTCTGTATGTCTTCTGGTTTTCTGAGCCTTTAGTACCACCATAAGTTTCCCTTTTCTTTAAAAGAAAGGATAATGTTTTGTATAATCCTCAATGTCCAGGAGTCTTGGAATTTTTGGTGCCACTCTTGACCTTCAAGAATATGTTGGCCCTGCACTTTTATTTCCGTTTCGGAAGACTCACACTACTCCAAAATAGACTTTACTACACACAGCTCCTCCTCGTTCACTTTGACTAGATCCTGTCTTATTAAAATTGTGCATCCTCCAATTCAAAACATTTTTTTAGTCTGTGTGCTTTTCCATGACTACCTTTAAATGTTACTGATTTACCTTGAAGTGCTTGCTGACACTTTTTGCACTGTCCTGTTCCTATCTTGTGTAATCTTCTGACACTTGAATGGTGACTCTGAATTTACAACTACAGCCTGAAATTAGCTTGATTATTTGAAAAAGGATTTTACATGATAAGCTCCCAAATCTGGCATGATCTCTTATTAATCGTTCAATTTGTTCATTAATCTTGTTCGCTAAAAATAATTCCAGAAATGAAAAAGGAATAATAGATAATAACCCTCTAATAACAAGGAGCAAGTTAAAATTTCTTACTATGATTGCAGAGAAATGAGTTTCCAATTTTTCTCTGTCTCTGTCTTCAACCATTTTAAGATTATGACTTCTAATTCTTCACAGGATTTGATTGCGGCTCTGGTTCCACAGACTACCCTTGAAAGAGAGAAGTTGGCTAACTTCTGTATTGTTAAGATGAAAGAAACTAACTGGTTCTTTATGTACTGATCAAAATTAGTGTGTGTGCTTCAAAACGTAACAAATTTATTAACTTAATCTATTTATGATTTGATATGCAAACTAACGAATGAATCTGTTATACGCACACCGACACACACAGATACAGACACATACACTCGAGACTCATATTGCCTTTTATCCACTGGGGACTTTGGTGACACTGGAAACAGTAGAGACAGATGACACTGCCAGTCCGCGAGGCTGCCAGGTCTGTCAATCAAAAGTTGGCATGGAGGCAGAGCGGAAGAGTTGGACATCGCACAGAGCTGTGGTAATAGGGGACTCCATAGTGAGAGGAACTGACTGGGGTTTTTGTGGCAGCAGGCGGGACTTAAGGATGTTGTGTTGCCTTCCTGGTGCCAGGGTTAAAGCCATCAAAGTCAGAGTGCAGGACATCCTCAAGGACGAAGGTGAAGAGCCAGAGGTGGTGGTACATGTCGGCACAAACGATATCGGGAAGAAGAGGAAGAACATACTATAGCAGGACTTCGGAGAACTAGGGAGAAGGCTGAAAAGTAGGACGTCCAAGGTGGTTATCTCCAGTTTGCTTCCAGTTCCACGGGCTGGTGAGGCCAGAAACAGGGAGATAATGGACTTGAACATGTGGCTGGGGAACTGATGCAGGAAGCAAGGATTTAAATTCTTGGATCACTGGAGTATGTTTTGTGGTAAGCATAAATTATATAAGAGAAACGGTTTGCACCTTAATAGGTTAGGGACCAGCATTCTGGCAGGCAGGTTTGCTACTGCAGCACAGCTACATTTAAACTAAGTAGCGGGGGGAGGGGACAAACTGGATGTTTAAGAAGGAAATTGAAGGGAAAGTTAGAACAAGGGAAGTCAAGAAAGACAACTGTATCAATGAAGCAGAAAACTCAAAAAGGGATCATGCCGTAAGGTTGAGTGAAATCGGAGTTGATGGGAAGGGTGAGGGCAGTAACAAATTAAAAATACTATACATGAATGCATGAAGCATTAGAAATAAGATGGATGAGCTTGAGGCTCTTTTGGAAATTGCAGATATGATATTGTGGGGATAACTGAGACGTGGCTTCAAGTGGACAGGGCCTGGGAAATGAATATTCAAGGCTGCATGTGTTTTCGTAAGGACAGACTGACGGGCAGAGGGGGTGGGGTGGCCATGTTGGTGAGGGATGATATTCAGTCCCTTGTGCGGGGGGACCTAGAATCAGGGGATGTAGAGTCAGTGTGGATAGAGCTGAGAAATTCTGAGGGTAAAAAGACCCTCTTGTGGGTTATCTACAGGCCCCCAAACAGTAGTCTGGATGTCGGATGTAAGTTGAATCAGAAGCTGAAATTGGCCTGTCACAAAGATGTTACTGCAGTTGTTATGGGGGATTTCAACATGCAGGTAGAATGGGAGAATCAGGATGGTATTGGACCTCAAGAAAGAGACTTTCTGGAGTGCCTCCGAGATGGATTCTTAGAACAGCTGGTGCTGGAGCCTACCAGGGTGAAGGCAAATCTGGATCTGGTATTGTGCAACGAACCAGAATTGATCAGGGACCTCGAAGTGAAGGAGCCATTGGGAAGTAGTGACCATAATACAAGAAGCTTCAACCTGCAATTTGAGAGGGAGAGGGTACAATCAGAAGTGACCATATTTCTGTTGAATAAAGGGAACTATGGAGCTATGAGGGAGGAGCTGGCCAAAGTTCAATGGTGCAATACCTTAGCAGGGATGACAGTGGAGGAACAATGGCAGATATTTCTGTGTATAATGCAGAAGATGCAGGATCAGTTCATTTCCAAAAAGTAAGAAAGATCCTAGAGGAGGCATGGGATGCCGTGGCTGATGAGGGAAGTTAGGAAAAATATGAAGTTAAAAGAGAAAAAGTATAACATAGCAAAGGTAAGTGGGAAAATGGAAGACTGGGAAGCTTTTAAAGAACAACAGAGGATTACTAAGAAGGAAATACGCAAAGAAAAAATGAGGTATGAAGGTAAACTGGCTAAAAATATAAAGGAGGATAGTAACAGCTTTTTTAGGTATGCGAAAGGCAAAAAAATGGTTAAGGCTAAAATTGGGCCCTTGAAGACAGTAACAGGGGAATATATTATGGGGAACAAAGAAATGGCAGAAGAATTGAATTGTTAATTCAGATCTGTGTTCACTGGGGAAGACACAAGCAATCTCCCTGAGATAACAGTGGCTGAAGGACCTGCACTTTAAGGGAATTTATATTTGCCAGGAATTGGTGTTGGAGAGACTGTTAGGTCTGAAGGTTGATAAGTCCCTGGGGCCTGATGGTCCGCATCCCAGGGTACTGAAGGAGGTGGCTCGAGAAATTGTGGATGCGTTGGTGATTATTTTACAGAGTTCGATAGATTCAGGATCAGCTCCTGCGGATTGGAGGGTGGCTAATGTTGTACCACTTTTTAAGAAAGGTGGGAGAGAGAAAGCAGGAAATTATAGACCAGTTAGTCTGACCTCAGTGGTGGGAAAGATGCTGGAGTCTATTATAAAGGATGAAATTACGACACATCTGGAAAGTAGTAACAGGATAGGTCAGAGTCAGCATGGATTTATGAAGGGGAAATCATGCTTGACCAATCTTCTTGAATTTTTTGAGGATGTAACTCTGAAGATGGACAAGGGACATCCAGTAGATGTAGTGTACCTGGACTTTCAGAAAGCTTTTGATAAAGTCCCACATAAGAGGTTAGTGAGCAAAAGCATGGTATTGGGGGCAAAGTACTAACTTGGATTGAAAGTTGGTTGGCTGATAGGAAACAAAGATTAGTGATAAACTGCTCCATTTCGGAATGGCAGGCAGTGACCAGTGGGGTACCGCAGGGATCAGTGCTGGGACCGCAGCTTTTTATAATCTATGTTAATGATATAGAAGATGGTATTAGTAATAGCATTAGCAAATTTGCTGATGATATTAAGCTGGGTGGCAGGGTGAAATGTGAGGAGAATGTTAGGAGATTACAGGGTGACCTGGACAGGTTAGGTGAGTGGGCAGATGCATAGCAGATGCAGTTTAATGTGGATAAATGTATGGTTATCCACTTTGGTGGCAAGAACAGGAAGGCAGTTTATTACCTAAATGGAATCAATTTAGGTAAAGGAGCAGTGCAGAGAAATCTGGGTGTTCTTGTACACCAGTCAATGAAGGTAAACATGCAGGTACAGCAAGCAGTGAAGAAGGCTAATAGCATGCTGGCCTTCATAACAAGAGGGATTGAGTATAGAAGCAAAGAGGTTCTTCTGCAGCTGTACAGGGCCCTGGTGAGACCACACCTGGAGTACTGTGTGCAGTTCTGGTCTCCAAATTTGCGGAAAGACATTCTGGCTATTGAGGGAGTGCAGCGTAGGTTCACGAGGTCAATTCCTGGAATGGCAGGACTACCTTACGCTGAAAGACTGGAGAGACTGGGCTTGTATACCCTTGAGTTTAGAAGACTGACAGGGGATCTGCTTGAGAAATATAAGATTATTAAAGGATTGGACACTCTGGAGGCAGGAAACATGTTTCCGCTAATGGGTGAGTGCCGAACCAGAGGACACAGCTTAAAAATACGGGGTTGACCATTTAGGACAGAGATGAGGAGAAACTTCTTCACCCAGAGAGTGGTGGCTGTATGGAATACTCTGCCCCAGAGGGCAGTGGAGGCCCAGTCTCTGGATTCATTTAAGAAAGAGTTGGATAGAGCTCTCAAGGATAGTGGAATCAAGGGTTATGGAGATAAGGCAGGAACAGGATACTGATTAAGGATGATCAGCCATGATCATATTGAATAGTGGTGCAGGCTCAAAGGGCAGAATGGCCTACTCCTGCACCTATTAATTGTCTATTGGCTCTCTGAGTTCTATCTTGGATTCTAGTCTCGCAAACCCCAGCCCAATGGTGAAAAGACTGATGAGGGAGGCAAAGTCCCTGATATTAATATTATTCTGAAACCAAGATTATATGCTGAATCTCCATTTTGTAATACTTTCAGTACTTTTATGCACAATGGAACATTTGGAAAGTAAGTTGAAAAGGTCTTCAGGTGTCTGTGTTAACCACATTAAAATGATCTCCACAGACAATCAAGCTTCTGCAGTTACCTCCTAGTCAAAGTAGGCTGTTTTTAACACCAGACCCATTTTCATGTATTTTTCCACTTTGCTTCAATCACTCATTATCCTGAGCAATTGAAGCGAAGTGGAAAAATACAAGAAAATAGGTCCGGTGTTTTAAAAAAATACCTATTTTCATGAGCAATTGAAGCAAAGTGGAAAAATACATGCGAATCAAACATGAAAATGACAATTAGTTTGCTTACATACTAGGCTCCCACTACTGATTGAACAAGCAGCTGTGTAAACAGTACTTTACAGTGAGTATTAGGTTACTTTTAAAAAGGTGCAGCAATCCTTCAACAGTCCTTGATTTATGATAAGCTTTTCCTCTATTGCAGTCCACAATCAAAAATGCAGAGAGATAAAAAGATCTGTTCTTTACAGTTGTTGTTGGCAGTCATTCATTTCAGTTCCAGACATTTCTGCAGGAGTTCCTTGAGGTAATGTCTGAGGCTGGTGCACCTTTAGCTGCCTAATTCATGATCTTACCTTCTTCAAATGGTCAGAAGTGGGGATGTTTTCTGATGATGTTTTCTGATGATTGCAAAAGGTTCATCACCATGTGCAACCCCTAGGATATTGCCCAAATGCAAGAAGACCTGACAAGATCTGGATTTGGACTTAGAACTGGGGAGTAACATTCCCTCCATATTGCATGCAGCTCCAAAATCGGTCAAGAAGCTTGATATCATCCAGACCAAAACAAGACAGAAACATGAACTCCACTCATTATGGATATTCTGTAACACAGTGTGTATTATCTGCAAGAATTCACCAAAGCTGCTTAGACAGCGATTTTCAAGCCCACGATCATGACCTTTTGAGAAGGTCAAGGGTAACATAAACGTGGGAATACCATTACCTACAAGTTGCCCTCTAAACCACTCACTGTCCTGCCTTGGAATATATGACCATTCCTTCAGTGATTGGTGGGTAAAAGTCCATAAAATCTCTCCCAATTGCTGTTGTGTGTGTACCCACACCAAGTAGTTTGCAGAACACAACCACTTTCTCAAGGCAACTGGGGATGGGCAAGAAATGCTAGCCTAGCCAACAAGGCCCACATCCCACAAATATCTAAAAAGTAGAAGAGTCCTTCTAATAACTATGTTGAATTCATGTTGACCATAAAGATCTTTGAACTTCTCAACCTTACATTCAGTTGAAAGAAATCTGGGTTTTTTTTGCTTTGCAAAGTTCCATTTTTACACATGATAATTTGTTTTCTTTTGCACCACAAATATTAAATTGTAATATTACTGGTCTTCATGCAATTGTTAGACTACGTATTCTATGATGTTGAAAAGTACCAGTTTTTAAACTTGGAATCTGAATTATTTTCATGGTTTTGTTTTCTAATATTTGCTCAGGTTTCCAAAAAATATAGGATATTAAGTTTATTTTAAATTATTTGCTCAGACTTTCTTTGCTAACGCTTTGCTTTCCAGCAACATTTATTTGCTGATGCATGTTGATATTTCAGTAATGGACTATTATTGTAGTATGTATAGCGATGTGAACTTGTTGACTGTAGTCAACCAATAGATGAAATTATTCTACTGTGGAGTAAATTTAATCAAGGTAAAAGCAACATTTCAGACTCTGATTTTGACCTCTGAGGCAGGTAGCTCAAATATGCAAATTTCCTGACACTTAGTACGTGCCTTGGTTAAAATGTACCTCAAAACACATAATTTCTGCTCCAGAAATGCAGGCTAGAGTCAGGCATGCTTCTCTTGGAAGTAACAACTGGGTTGCCGTAGTGCTGGAGAGTGCTACAGCGTGCTGGTTAGGTGGTTTGCCTTTAGTTCTCTGCATTGTCATCCCATTTATTTTGAAAGTTGTTTGATCCCCTAGTCATCATCTCCCTCCCCATACTCTCCATGTCAATTCAGTACCCACTTATGTCCTCCAACAATCTCAATCTTTTTCCATAGTCATTCACCCATTAACAGAATACCCCTAAATCTGTCACTCCTATGCAATTGATAACGAAAAAACTCCAACTCTTAAAACCTTTGCAAGCATTTAAATCTCCCCAATTAGTTAAATCATTCATAAAAGTAAAACAACTTGTATTGAGACCCGTATCAAAAACCAGGTGTGTCTTTAATAAAAATTGTGGATTTTTAAACTCCTATGTAGTTATTATTCTGTTCTTTGATGAAATGTCAACATATCCACTTTAATTTAAATTGTACGAGTTTGTGACTCTAACAATGGGATAAGGTCCTTGCAACAGCCTGAATCGGGTCCTTTGAATTCAGCACTTAGTTCAAATAACCTAATTTTGAGTTTGCCTTCAGTGTGAAACACACCCTGCACCTGTTTAGGTTCTGGCAAAAATCAGATGTATCAGAAATGGGGGCAGAAAATCCACAACCAGATAAATGCTGTACACTCTGCTTTTGTGAAAGTCCAGCCCTGGGAGCCCTATATCATGAAAACTATGATATGTCATATCTGAGTATCTGAATTACTGCTTTAGTTGAATGATGGACAAAAAGAGCTGAATTCCAGAGATAAGGTAAGAGTGACGGCCCTTGATATCAAGGCTGCATTTGACTCGGTGAGACATCAATCAGCTCGAGCAAAATTAGAATTCACTGGGTATTGGGAGCAAACTCTCTGGTTGGAGTCAGACTTGGTACACAGGAAGATGGTTGTAGTTTTTGGAGATGTTATGTCAGCTCCAGGACATCTCTGCAGGAGTTCCTTAGGGTTGTGCTAGGCCCAATCATCTTTAGTTGCATCATCAATGATCTTCCCTCCACTATAAGGTCAGAAGTCAAGATGTTCACCAACTGGGATATACCCAATAAACACAATCTGCTAATTCCTCAGAAACAAACCCAAACAAGCAGACACAACACAACCAGAACTATACCCAGACTATGGGAAAATCTAGTCCCATTTTCCAGCATTTGACCCATATCCCTGTAAATCCTCCCTATTCATGTATCAACCCAGATACCTTTTAAATGTTGTGATTGTACCAGCCTCCACCACTTCCTGTTAGAGATTATTTATGTGGCTGATAGTAGTTCATTGTAAGATATACTAAATAATGATAGGAAAAATCCAGCAGAGAGCAGCATAATGTATGTTTTATTTTGTTTAAAAAGCTGAAAGTAAAATATGTCTAGCAATACAGAGTCTTAGCATACTAACAGTGTAAAATGAGACTATTTGTCTCAATGAACTCACTATCAATCTGTAAGAACTCCTTCGTTATTCCAACTCCTCTGCCCTTACCCCATAGCCCAACATTTTTTAAACCTTCAGCTGCTTATGCAGTTCACTTTTAACTCTCTCTAGCTGTACAATCCAGATCATAACCGTTCTTTGTATGGTAGTGTTCACATTACCACTTCTGGTTCTCTTGTGAATTTGCCCTCTCTTCCAGAGGGGTTGAAAACCAGTGTCTTGAACCTCCTGTTTCTGGAACCTGCATGATTTTGTACATCTCTGTAAAATCATCTCTCAAACCTTTCTTTGTGAAGGCGAATTCCACCTGCCTTAATCTATCTTTGTAACTGAAGCTACTTATTGTAGGGAGCATTCTCATAAATCTGCAAAGCGTTCAAATATTTCAACAAGTGCATTACCCAGAATTGGACACAATACTACAACTGAGCTTCTTACTGTGCATGTGAACCAGTTATTGCAGCTTTATTGAAGTTTTATTTAAATAAGTCAATAATTTCCATCTTGTTAATGAGAATAATTAATTTTATGGGTTTATTTATCAAACCAAAACCAAAAGATGTAATACTCGGTTAACATGTGTAGTCAGTAATAACATAGGATAAGCATTTATGCTTATAAATATCCCCAAAGCACAAATGCAATTCTTGGGCTGCAGCACCTTCCAAACTCACCAAAACGACGATCTAGAAGATTGATGGCAATGACAAATTGTTATTCCTGCAAATTATCCTGGTAATGCAAGATGAAAAGCTTTGACAAAAATGTAGCTGTTTTAAGCATACTGTAATTCTTTACTACCAAACAAAAAATTGATTTTACTTTCCCTTAGCTTGATAAACTTACAACAATTTATAAACCTTACCTAATAAATCTGACTTGTTGTTTGCACACCTTAATAGTTAGAATAATCTTTACTCAAAGCACTTCCCTGTACAATAAATACTCTCATGAATTCACTACTCACTGTATCTGTATCTCACTCAGCAGTAGTCCCTTACCGTGCACACTTGATTGACCATGCAGTTTGAAAATCCTCTGAAATACCAGTTTGTTTAGCTTCCTGCTACAGTAATCAACACATATTGAACCAATGATGAGTTAAGGATGATATCAGGAGCAGCACTGGGCATACCTAAAAAGAGGTGTCAACCCAATGACTTGACAAGCAGAACAATCTATATGCCATGCAGCAGAAGGAACAAGTGATAGACAGAGCTAAGTAACTCTGAAGTTGATGGATCAGATGGAAGCCCTCTAATTCTGTCACATCCAATTGTGGATGATGGTGGACAATTAAACAACTTGAAGAAGTCGAGGTTCCACAAGTATTGCCATCTTCAGTGAATGGGGACTCATCTCATTGGTACAAAGGATAAGGCTGAAGTGTTCACCACAATCACCACCTGTCAGGCAGGGAGGAAAGAGTCGTGTGAGGGAGCCATGGTTTAATAAGGAATTGGAATCCCTTGTTAAAGGGAAGAGGGTGGCCTATGTAAAGATGAGGCGTGAAGGTTCAATTGGGGCGATTGAGAGTTATAAGGTAGCCAGGAAGGATCTGAAGAGAGGGCTAAGAGCAGCAAGGAGGGGACATGAAAAGTCCTTAGTTGGTAGGATTAGGGAAAACCCAAAGGCTTTCTATAGGTATGTCAGGAATAAAAGAATGATTAGGGTAGGAATAGGTCCAATCAAGGATAGTAGTGGGAAGTTGCATGTGGAGGCTGAAGAGATTGGGGAGACACTGAATGAATACTTTTCATCAGTATTCACTCAGGAACAGGACATTGTTGCCGATGTGAATACTGAGTCACAATTAATTAGAATGGATGGCTTTGAGGTATGTAGGGAAGAGGTGTTGGAAATTCTGGAAAGGGTGAAAATAGATAAGTCCCCTGGGCCTGATGGCATTTATCCTAGGATTCTCTGGGAAGCAAGGGAGGAGATTGCAGAACCATTGGTCTTGATTTTTATGTCCTTGTTGTCTACAGGAATAGTGCCAGAAGACTGGAGGATAGCAAATGTGGTTCCCTTGTTCAAGAAGGGGAGTAGGGATAACCCTAGTAACTATAGGCCAGTGAGCCTCACTTCTTTTGTGGGCAAAGTATTAGAGAGAATTGTAAGGGATAAGATTTATGAACATCTGGATAGGAATAATGTGATCAAGGATAGTCAGCATGGTTTTGTGAAGGGCAGATCGTGCCTCACAAACGTTTTTGAATTCTTTGAGAAGGTGACTAAGGAGGTGGACAAGGGTAAAGCGGTAGATGTGGTGTATATGGATTTTAGTAAGGCGTTTGATAAGGTTCCCCATGGTAGGCTATTGCAAAAAATACTGAGGTATGGCATTGAGGGTGAGTTGGAGGTTTGGATTAGGAATTGGCTGGCTGGAAGAAGACAGAGGGTAGTAGTTGATGGTAAAGGTTCATCTTGGAGTGCAGTTACTAGCGGTGTTCCGCAAGGATCTGTTTTGGGGCCATTGCTGTTTGTCATTTTTATCAAAGACCTAGAGGAGGGGCTAGAAGGTTGGGTGAGCAAGTTTGCGGATGATACGAAAGTCAGTGGAGTTGTTGACAGTGAGGAAGGATGTGGCAGGTTACAGCGGGATATAGATAAGCTGCAGAGCTGGGCAGAAAGGTGGCAAATGGAGTTCAATGTGGGTAAGTGTGAGGTGATTCACTTTGGTATGAGTAACAAAAAGATGGGGTACTGGGCTAATGGTCAGATACTTGGTGGATGAGCAGAGGGATCTTGGTGTCCATGTACAGAGATCTCTGGAAGTTGCCACCCAGGTAAATAGTGCAGTGAAGAAGGCATATGGCGTACTGGCTTTTATTGGTAGAGGAATTGAGTTCCGGAGTCCTGAGGTCATGTTCCAGTTGTATAAGACTCTGGTGCGGCCGCATCTGGAGTATTGTGTGCAGTTTTGGTCGCCATACTATAGGAAGGATGTGGAGGCACTGGAACGGGTGCAGAGGAGGTTTACGAGGATGTTGCCTGGTATGGTAGGAAGATCGTATGAGGAAAGGCTGAGGCACTTGGGGCTGTTTACATTGGAGAAAAGAAGGTTTAGGGGTGACTTGATAGAGGTGTACAAGATGATTAGGGGTTTAGATAGGGTTGACTATGAGAACCTTTTTCCACGTATGGAGTCAGCTATTACGAGGGGGCATAGCTTTAAATTAAGGGGTGGTAGGTATAGGACAGATGTTAGCGGTAGATTCTTTACTCAGCGAGTCGTGAGTTAATGGAATGCCCTGCCAGTAGCAGTGGTGGACTCTCCCTCTTTATGGGCATTTAAATGGGCATTGGATAGGCATATGGGGGATAGTGGGCTAGTGTAGGTTAGGTGGGCTTGGATCGGCGCAACATCGAGGGCCAAAGGGCCTGTACTGTGCTGTATTTTTCTATGTTCTAATCTTCAGTCAGAAATGCTAACTGGATGATTATCGTGGCCTACTCCGGAGTTCTCCAGCATCACAGATGTCAATCTTCAGTCAATTTCGTTCACTCCACGTGATATCAAGGAATAGTTAGAGACACTGGATTCTGTAAAGGCTGTGTGTCTTGACGACATTCTGGCAGTAGTATTGAAGACATCTGCTCCAACCTTGCCACTCCTGTAGCCAAGCCCCTCCAGTACAACTAAACACTGGCATCCACCCAAAATTGTGGAAAGTTGCCCACGTATATCATGTAAACAATATGAGAGACAAATTCAACTCTGGCAGTTACCACCCCATCCTTCTACTCTTGATTATGAGTAAGGTGGTGGAAAATGCTATCAGAAGTACTATCATTAGCACGTGTTCAGCAATTACGCACTCAGTGATGCTTAGATTGTATTCTGTCAGGGCTATGCAGCTCCTGACCTCATGAAGAGCTGAATTCCAGAGGTGAGGTGAGATTGACTGCCATTGATATCAAAGCTGTATTTGACCAAGTATGGCATCAAGGAGCCCTTGCAAAGTTGGAGTCAGTGAGAATTGAGGCAAACTGTCTGCTGGTTGGAGTCTAACTTTATGCATACGAAGAAGATTGTGGCTGTTGATGGTCAGTTATCTTAGCTTCAGAACATCTCTGCAGGAGTTCTTCGGCATAGTTTTCTAGGCCCAATCATTTTCAGCTGCTTCATCAGAAGTTGGGGATGTTTGTGATTGTGCAATGTTCAGTATCATTTGCGACACCTCAGACAATGAAAAAGCCCATGTCCAATTACAGCAAGTCCAAGACACTATCCAGTCTTGTGCTGAAAAGTGGCAAGTGACATTCATGCCATACAAATGCCAGTAATGACCATCTTCAACATGAGACAATCTTACCACCATCTCTTGAAATTCTGTGGAATTACCATCACTGAATCCCCCACCATCAGCATCCTGGGGGATTACCATTGACCATAAACTGAACTGAACAAGGCATCTAAATATCGTGGTTACAACAGCAGTTCAGAGGCTAGGAATTCTACAGTGAGTAACTTACCTCCTGACTCCCCAAGGTCTGTCCATTATCTACAAGGCACAAGTCAGGACTGTGATGGAATATTCCCCACTTGTCTGGATAGGTGGAGCTCTAACAGCACTTAAGAAGCTTGATACCATTTAGGACAAAGCAGCCCACTTGATTGGCACCACATCCACAAACATCCCATTTCTACCAATGCTCAGTAGCAGCATTGTGCTTCATCTAGAAAATGCACTGCAGAAATTCATTTAAAGCTCACCTTTCAAACTGATGTCCATTTCCATCGGGAAGGAGCAAGATACATGTGAACACCACCTGCAGGTTCTCCTCCTAGACATTCACCATCCTGAGTTAAAATTAGGTTTTGGTTCCTCCACTGTTGTTGGGTCAAAATCCTGGAACTCCTTCCCTAATGACATTGTGGGTCTACCTACAACATATGGATCACATGCTTCCCCACCGCCACCACCTCATGAGGAATAGGAATGGGCAATAATCGCCGGTCCAGCTCGTGACACCAACATCCCATGAATTAATTGTAAAAAAACACTTTTAGCTGAAATGATAAATAATTGTCATGACCATACATTTCCCAGTTTAATAAAACAATTTGCCTTAATTGAAGGTTGTTAATTATGCTGAAGAGCCTATAGCTTAAACTGTATATAAATTTTTAAAAAACTTGTACTGACGATAGTAATCTAATATGTGACTCACTCATGTCTCCTGACTGTGCATCCCATGCTGAACCTGCTTTTCTATCTTTTGCTTTATCAGCATGTTTGTTTGTAATATAATCAATCTCTTCATTCAAGTCATTAATGTAACTAGTTGGATCTCTAATAGTAAAGCCTGTAACCCTCTAGTACTTAGAATTTGCCAGTTAAAAAAACCCATTTATCCCAAATCATATACACACTTTGAGATTGCATCCTGAACACTTGAGACTAGTTGATTACATATCAAGAACAGCAGGGTTCTGAGTATTAGCTCTGAGGAAACAGCACTGACTGGATCCTTCCTGATGAAGAGCTTATGCTTAAACATTGACTCTCCTGCTCCTCGGATGCTGCCTGACCAGCTGTGCTTTTCCAGCGCCACACCTTTTGACACTGGATCCTACCTCTCGTCTGAAAATCATTTATGTACTTCTACTGTTTCCATCATTCAGTCAACATTGTTGCCATTTATCCGTTTTATCCATGAGTCTAAATTTTGCTGACGTAGTACTCATGTAAGGTTTTGTCAATTGCCTGTTCAAGTCCATATTCACCACAACACCCCATTATTCTCGTGGATGCTCTTTGCTACCACACCATTAGTTAAACATGATTTCCCTTCAGCAAATCTGTGTTATGTTCCTGAATTAATCAATCTTTGTCCAAGTAACTGGATTTTGACACATTACCAAGGTTGAGCTAAGTTAGGCTATCCTTTTGAACACTGGTTTAAAAATTACAATATTCTAGTTCTCAGCTTCATAACAATAGAATTTATCTTATTGAAAGATCTTAATTTCTTCAGAATTAAAATTATGTTTGGTCTATTGGTTCATAAATGGCAAACAAAGCTGATTGCAATTCAAATCTGAAACATTCAGTAGAAATAAACTATTAAAAGTTTGTCTGTATCCACACTTTTTCTAAAATCTAAATCCTTTTGTTGTGTTTTCATGTGATACATTTATGTTATCCAACTATATACAAACTGCCTAAGTAAGCATTTAGTAATGGCATTTCCTAATGAAAAGTAATGTCACTGTTGATGGATGAGCTAATTTAATAATTCAACATGCATTTTAAAATCTTTCAACTCATTTTTTCACTAACTGAAGTTTGTAACAAAATTGCAAATTGCACAAACATGACTATCCATTACTCCTGTCTTTTAATATTTTCATTCAAGTTTTTACTTCAAGACTACCTGTCTCAAAATATTGAGTTTCAGTTGAATAATTTGCTATAAACTGAGCTTCTTACAACAATTACATTCAAGCCAAGTAGTTTTCTGACTTTGTGTAATTTGTGCATTTCAAGCTTTTCAGGTTGAAGAATTCTGCAGCATGAGTTGACAATATTGACGCTTGTCCATTGAGAATTTAAATTCATCTTTTTGTTTTGAAATATGTTTTTGAATAAACTGCAGATTGATTTATCAAAGCATTGTTTTAGGAAATTTATGATATTAATTAACTATTGTTATCTTTGTCTTTCAAATTGATCTAAATCAGGTAACACCTGTGATTGGTAATTGTAATTATACTTAAATACAAACAGTGCTGGAAAAAATCCAGCAAGTAGACAGAGAGGAGTTAATGTTGGAGTCTAATGTAAGTCTTCAGAGATAAATGGATTTGAGAAAGCTATGGGTTTTATGCTGGAACAATAGAGGGTAAGGAGAAGCAAGTGGAACAGATAATCAGGGTGCCAAATAACGGAGGTAAGGGGGTTGGTCGTGATAGTAGTGAGTGGATAGAGAGATGAAGCATAGATGTTAATGCCAGAGAATAGATCATCCCAATTAAGAGAAACCCATGCAAAAAATACGTTAGGGGGAGGTGGGGGTAATCAAAATGGAGAATTGACTTCATGATCTGAAGTTGTTGCACTCAAAACCTAAATGTTGTATCATACCCAAACAGAACATTATGCTGCGCTGCTACTCCTCCAGTCCACATTGAGCCAGTGCACACTTGAGGGGCAGCACCTTATTTTATGCCTCAGCATTGTAGAGACATTAGAACTCAACGTTGAGTTCACCAACTTTCAGACCGTGAACTCCGTCCTTTTCAATTATTTCCCCCCTCAACCCTTCATACATCTCTCCCAGTGTTTTGTTTGCATGGGTTTGCTCTAGACAGAGTTGACATATTATCAGTATTTTAACATGTGCCACTTAGTAGCTACTCTTCATCTAGATCGACTTGATTTTCATTAGTACGCACTTTGTCTTTGGCATTGAGCACCCTCTCCATCTGGTTTGCCTTCTACCCACTTTTTCACTATACAAAATCCATCACTTGCCAACCCCTTCAGTTCCAATGAAGAGTCATATAGGACTCAATGTAACTCTTTCTTTCTAAACAGATGTGGTCAGACCTGAGTTTCTCCAGCATTTTCCATTTGTACATCAGATCTCCAGCAACCACAGTATTTTGCTTTTATTTGAGATTGTTTTCTTTAACAGTTAGCAAAAAGAAAAAAAGTGCTTATCAGGATCATATTTTATTATCTCATCTAATTGTTGAAACAAAATTTTCTTTAGAAATAATCTTCTCAATTATCTGAGTCCTGCAGGATTTTTTAAATATAAAATGATAGCAATTGTGAAAATTATGAAGTTACCAGCATTTCATGAGGTAATGTTTGCTTGATTGTAGACTAATATTACCAGCACCACATAAGTCAGTAAATTTACTGGAAGTGCAGCAAAGCATTAATGTTCCATTTGAGTGCTCTCAGACATGCCAAAAAGTAATATAAAGAAATTTCACTCTAATATAATGGCTCTTCATTCATTTGAATGGAAATTAGTGAGCTGAATACATGCTTTTTTCCAAAAGTAGATGGAGAAAATTTTTCTGTACATTCCGAGTGCAGGTTTGTTGATACAATAATTCAATTGAGCAGAAAAGAGGATCATTCAACAAAGGTGCAGAGTGCATACAGGGAGAATTCTGGGCAGTGGTCACCAAAGAGCACCAAAATTAAATCAGTATGCTGGTAGATGGACAGGAACAATGTGGTGATGATGAGTTCGAGTCATTGGGTGAAACAGCATAGAAGAAACTCTTAAGCTCATCGAGTCTGTTCCAATCTATCTACTCTAATCCCACTTTCCAGCCCTTGGCCCATAACCTTAAATACTATGGCATTTCAAGTGTTCATCTGCATACTTAAAGGTTGTGAGGTTTCCTGCCTCTACTACCGTCTCAGGTTTTAGCTTCTAGATTCTAGATTCCCATCACCCTGTGGAATAAAATAATGTTTTCTCAAATCCCCTCTAAACCTACTGCCCTTCACTTTAAAATTATGTCACCTCGCTATTGACAGTTCAACTAAGGGAAGCAGCTGTTTCTTAATTACCTTGTCCATCCTCTCATAATCTTGTGTATCTCAACTGTTTTACTCTCAGCCTTCTCTGGTCAAAAGGAAAAAAAACGTAAGCCTTTCTTCATGGCTAAGATGCTCCATACAAGGAAAGGTTCTGATGAAACTCCTCTGGAATCACATCCTTCCTGTAGTAAGACACCCAGAGTTGCACGCAGTACTCAGGCTTTGGCCCAACCAACATAATCTCCCTGCTTTTATAATCAGTGCTGCAACTAAGAAAGGCAAGCATTCCATATGCCACCTTAACTATTCTATTAACGTCCCTCCAACTTCAGGGATCTATAGACAAGTACTCCAAGATCCCTGTGTTCCTTAATACTTAGTGTCCTGCTGTTCTTTGACTGCTTCCCTTTCTGTTACCCCCAAAATGCATTACCTCAAATTTATTAGATTAAAATACCATATGCCACTGATTTGCTCATTTGGCCAAATTAACTATATTTCCCCACTATTAACCCCTGGCCAATCTTTGTACCATCTGCTTTGCTGAAAGCCATGTAGACTACAACTGCACTACACTTTTCTCCCCTCCTGATCATACCTTTGGAAAATTTTATTAAGTTTGCTTGGCGTGACTTCTCTGATAAAGTGATGCTGACTGTCCGTAATCAAACCTTCTCTCTCCAAGTGGAGATAAATTTGCCCCTTCAGAATTTTTCCAAGTAGTTTCCTTACCACTGATGTGAGATTCTCTGGTTTATTTTGACTTCTCTTCAAAGGGTGGAACATATTCGTTGTTCTCCAGCCCTCTGCCGCCTTCCCTGTGGCCAAAGAAGAATTAAAAATTTGGGTCCGAGCCACTCTAATTTCCTCCCTCTTCCCCCACAGCAGCCAAGGATACAACTCATCTGGACCTTGGGATTTGTCCACTTTTAAACCTACCAAAATTCCAATACTCCTATGTCAAACTGCTCAACTAATCTCTCTTCTCAAATTCTGAGTCAAAATGCCCCTGTGATTGAAGGACAAATGTGATGCATTTGTTTAATACTCTGCCAATGTCCACCAGTTTCAGATGCACACATTGTCTCCTTGATCCCTTATGGGCCATGCTCTTTCTCTGGTTATCCTCTTCCCCTTAGAATATCTTTGAATTCTATGTAATTTTACCTGCCAGTGTTTTCTTATTCCCCCTCTTTCCTTGTCTAATTGCTTTCTTAAACTCCCCTGCACATTCCACAAGAGCTTCAATTGATTTGCTCCTTTTGTACCTGCTAAAAACTTCTCTTTTCCTTCCTATTTCCTCTCTTTTGAGTACAGCAACAAGGATACCTTACTGCAGTTATGAAGGGCATAAGTGAGGCCACACTTGGAATATTGTATGTAGTTTAGGTCTCCTTAATTGAGGAAGGATGCTTTTACCATAGGGGGTGCAGTGAAGGTTTCCCAAATAGATTCCTGGGGTGGCAGGACTGACGTATGAAGAGAGATTGATTTGGTTAGGATTATATTTCCTAGAATGTCGACAAATGAGGGGAAATCTCAGAAACATAGAAAACTTTAACAGAACTAGATAACTTAAATGTAGGAAGGATATTCCTGATGGTAGGGGAGTCCAGAACCAGGGGGGTCATAATTTAAAGATGAGAGGTAACCCCTTTGGGACTCAGATTAGGAGAAATTCCTTCACCTAGAAAGTAGTAAATCCGTTGTTGAATTCATGAGCTCAGAAATTGGTTGAGGCCAAAACCTTGTGTTTTCAAGAGAGTTAGATGCAGCACTATATCGTTGAATTAATTTAAAGTTAAGTATCTCCCATGATTTGTGAATTGCCTCATCAACTTATCATTTCACCTTCAAGATGTGTGAATGTGCACCCTTATGTCTCTCTCCACTCGCTGAGAAAGTAACAATTAAATACTACAGTCCATGCAAGTTTTTTAATCCCAAATGCAATGCTTCTCACTTCAAACTAATAGCATCAAAATGTTATAAGGTGATTGAAAAGCATCAATTATTAACTGATGGATTTCATGCTTCTTGTACATCCTAACTCCTGTACAGTGCTTGTTTAGGCCTGAATGCATGATGGCTATTTGTGAGGCGAAAGCTGCTATTTCCTGACTTGTGATTTATCAAATGAATTATTGCCTTATATCAAATTGTTGGTAGTTTATTGTAATGTGTTTGCCTGAGTGAATATTAAATGCCCAAATGAGGCTTTCTTACAATCTTGTCCTTTTCTGAAGGCAACAATATGGTATCACTCGATTCATATAGTATTGGTATACAGGATATTTCTTCTCTTATAATCCATTGACGAAATGGTATGCAGAGTTTTCATTATGATGGACTCATGTCTCATCCATGAAACTTAGTTTGAAGATATTTGAGCTAATAATGGAAATATCACATTGTTCAACTTATGAAATGATATCTGTGAAATTTTAAAATGATCTAAGTATCTGCAGGAAGATGAACTGGGTTAAAGCTTTCTTCCAACCAACAAAACTCATCATGACTCATTCCGAGATGGCAGTGATAATCTTTTCTGCCCTGCTTTTATCTCATGCCTTGTTGACTTGCATTGTTTGCAATTCTCTCAATCTAGCTTGATGAGAGTATAACACATTTCAGACATAACTGCATCAAACTTTGAGTTCATTATTTTCTCTGCCGTATTCCATTTTCTTGGTTGATTGCCATTCTGCAATAACATAACATTCAAAATTCCAAGTCTGATAAATCACAGGTCAGCTTCACCATCAGTAAACTTAACACCACTGATGAACGATTTACAATTACATTTTTAGGACTTTCCTAAAGATAAATTCCTACTTGGTGCACAAGGGCATTTTTGTTTGTGAGCCCTCAGTCTCTCTAAGCAAGCATGTATATTATCTATTGACATTGGAAGAAAATTTTGTTGGTGTTAATATTAATGAATTTGCTGAAATTGGCACAGGCCTTCTCATATTCTTTAAAAATGAACATCTTAGAAGTCCATACAGAAGAGATCATAAACTTGTCAAGAATTATTAAAAACAGACTCTGGAAGTGATAATGTAATAGAACAGTGTATTTACTTCTAGAGGTTTTATAGGGTAAGACAATTCTACAATGTTCTCTTAGATGAAACATTGACCAGCATCAAAAATATAACTCCCATCTGAAGTTTCAACCTAATAAAATGAAGTCTTCAATCTCTTTTTCGGAGAAGTCTGTCTCACTTATCCTCAGAATCAGTGGCTCCTGGCTATATACTTGCTCAATATTTTGCAAATGATCATTCCACTTCAAAACTAAGCTATGAGAGACTTTGCTAACAATAACTGAATTATAAGACAAAGACGATGCCTTATAGAGAGTGTACAAACTCCAAAAAACTAATTGATCCAACTCTCGAAATACCACCTGTCTCGCATTTTGCAAATCAGAGTGGAAGATAGTCAGTCATTCTTGCAGGGTATTTTGTAAAAAGCGGAAAACAATCATGATTTAGTTATGCCTCTTTTCTGGTAAACCATATTAAGTCACCTTTTACCTCAGAATCTGGTTTATTGCCTATCTATAAGAAATTATTACATGTCTTTGAGGCATAATAGGCAGCAATTTTCAGCCTTTAAAAACAAGACACAAAAGGTTTGGAAATTTTTCTCATCATTGAATCAGTTAAAACGAACTTTCAAGTGATCAGCTATGTCTCAATGATATGTTGTTCCTATGTTTTGAAATTTTCCTCCTCTTTCCCTTTCCTACAAAATTCACGTTTCTTCCTCACGTAGCACATGTAACATTCTTAAGTTTGTGAATACTACTTAATCGAGTTTGCATTAATTTGTATTATAATGCCATCAAATAGAATTCAACTCATGCAGGGTTAGTTCTCTGTAAGTAACACTTACAAGTCTGGGATTACAGATAAGGTCCAAATGAAATGACTGTCAGAATTATGTTCATTAATACATTCCAGCAATATTCTCACACAATCCCTTTCATTTGCGCTCAGAGTAAAATGAAAGGGTGAAACAGGGGAGTCCATATGGGAGGGCAATAACAAATTCTATGGAATTCAACTGGCCTGTCTCCAGCACAGAACTGGTGAAGAGTCTGAGGTAAAAGTTTTGTTTTTATGCACAGCAGGCACACATGAGCCGAGAATAATTTTAAATGGAAAACAGATATGCCATTTCCCCTCGCCCTCGCCTGAAGTCTCTCCAAATTCCCAAAGTTGCCAGTTCCTCCAATGTCCCCTCTGTACTAAATTTTATCTTCTCTTGATCTGTCTAATTGCACTTTTTAATCTCTTTGTTGTTGCTGCTTATTTTCCCATTTCAAGTAACTCTGAAACAATGTCGCACATGTATTTTCAGAAATTGCAATTGAACATCTTTAAATCCCTATCCTATGCAAGTTCCTTTTACACGTGCCAACTGTCTCATGCCATACCTATCTCACTCATGTTGTCTCTCTTATAATCCCCATTCTAGTGTTTATTCCTAGGTTATTGCCTTTACATTCTCTCATGCACTGAAATTGCCCCCATTTCCCACATCACAAGTCAGGCTCCCACACCAATGTTGTCTTGACTCTCTCACATGATGTCACTGCTCTCTTTACCTAACTCCTCTGCCTCTCATTCCACCCTATGTGATCACTGCTTTCAATCTCACCAAGGTTGTCCCCCATTCTATCCCCCATTCTATCCTCTTTTCCTCATGAAATCATGCGATCCATGCCATCCCAACTCTATATCTCCTCTCAAGCTTCCCTTGTTCACATCATTCATCACCATTATTCCAATTCTCACTCCACTTCAATGACATCTGCTTCTCTCCTCCCATGTGATTATTTCCCTCATTCACTCACTTCCTTTCCCATACTGTCTTCCACTCCCCTTTCCTGTGCTGCCTCCTTCTCATGTCTCCCTCATGCCATCCAACCTTTCACTGTTCCCCACCACCCCTTCCCACTCCATATCCCAACTATTACCCTAGCTATGTTGATGTCTTCCCATGCAATCCACGTCACATACTCCATTCCATCACCCTGTCCCATGTTGTATCGAAGCCTTAATTCCATGACTTTCCTACCTTGGTGCCCCTAAGTTCCAAATGTGTCTCATGTGATGGCTGGGATAGATGAAGATACCTCAGTTTTTCTTCTCTTCTCCCCCTTCCCCGTAGCCCGCACAAGCCATAGGCTGTCTGGCTGCAGTCAGTGATACTGTAGGGTTTGATAAGAGCTGGGGGGCCATGAGTGAGATTTAGGAACTGTGAAGAGTAACTGAGCGAAATACACTCGTTTCTGCCCATTCAATTAAACCAATTAAAATGTGGACAGATCTACATTGGTATGATAAATCACAATATAAAATATTCAAGATTTAATCGTTGTCTTGAAGGGCATAAAACCATTTACTGTAATATTTTAATTGAATCTAGCAAAGGAAGTCAAAGTAATAAATTGTGAATTTGGAGGTTGGGAAAACTCATAGAATTGTGTTTGAAAGCAACAGCTACGAAAGCTAAAAGACATCCTGATGTAGTTCTCAATGCCAAAAGTTCAATCGTTAATCATTCCATATTCCTTGAATTATATATGAAGCAATAATTTTTATAAAAACTGAATTTCCAAATACTGATCACACTTAGACCTCTCAGAACTTAATCTCATTTATTATCATGTTAAGTTTACCCTGAGATTATAAAGGCAGAGGTGACAAAATGTCTTGGAAAGAGACTAGTTTTAAAATGGCCGGGGAGTGGCCAGTTCTCTCTGTTCAGGTTTTTTAAAAATACTTTTGGTTTAGTTGTAACAGTGAGAACATGCTGCAGAGATGGTCCAGAGATGGTTCTTGACTGGCTTCTCTTTCAGACATTTCTCCTGCCTGTAAGAACCTGTTTGAATTTACCTTTTGCAAGGGGTGTTTTTATGGGATGTTGCGGGAATTGGAGCAGCTCCTTAGTTGCGATATTGAGTTGGTTGAGGTTTCAAATATTTCCTGATGAAGGGCTCCTGCCTGAAACATTGACTTTCCTGCACCTCAGATGCTGCCTGACCTACTGTGCTTTTTCAGCACCACTCTAACCTTGACTCTATCTCCAGCATCTGCAGTCCTCACTTTCGCCTGAGGTTTCAAATAGTTGTTATTCTGAATTCTGTTTTCTTTTGTTCATGTTTCAGCTGTGGTGTTTAAATAAATTCTGTTTTGCTTAAAGCCAAGTGGTTTAACCAGCTGCATCACACCTGGAATATCCACTTCACATCTGCCTTTAAAATAAGAAAAGGTTAGGGTCGTGGCTACCTTCTTGAAATATTTTTGGGGAGTTCTGGCCTGGTCTATAAAAGGCAGGAATCTGAGAAACTAGATTGGGACGGCTGTTTAAGGGCAAATCCACAGCTGACGTGGGATCCTTTTAAAGGCCAGTTGATCAGAATTCAGGACCAGCATGTTCCCGTGAGGATAAAAGATAAGAATGGCAAGATTCAGGGACCCTAGATGACAAGAGATTTTGTAAATTCAGTTAAAAAGAGAAAGGTAACCTATGTAAACTGAAATCAGAGAAGGCCATTGAGGAATATAAAGGAAGCAGAAAAGAACTTAAATCGAAGATTAGAAAGGCTAAAACAGGCATGAAATTTAGGATTAAAGAGAAGCCGGAGGCATTTTAAACATATGTTAGGAGCAAAAGGGTATCTAGGGAAAGGGTCTGTTCTCTCATGGGCAAAGAAGGGAATTTATGCATGGAGCCTGACAAAGTGGGTGAGGTTCTCAGACTTTGTAACAGTATTCACCAAGGTGAAGGACATGGATGATAAGATTAGTGAGAGGTATGTTGATGTGCTGTGACATGGTATATTAAGAATGAGGAGACATCAGGTGGGATTTTAAAAGCATTAAGATAGCTGAATCCCCAAGACCTGATGAGATCTTGCCCAGGATACTGAGAGAGGCAAAGGAGGTGATTGCTCAGGCTTGGACAGAGATCTTTATATCCTGTTTTGCCACAGGTGAAGTTCCAAAAGAATCGAAAATAGCCAATGCTATTCCTTTGTGTGGGTTGGCAACAGGGATAATCCAGGGAATTATAAGATGATGAGCCTTACATCAGTGGTTGGGAAATTAGTGGAGAAGATTTTTAAGAACAGAGTTTAATTGCATTTGGAAAATAACAGACTTGTTAATGATAACCAGCATGGTTTGGGGCAGGGAAGTTTTGAATATGTACAATCAATTCACAACTGAATATTCAGCATTGAGCTTGAAGATACTATTTGAATTCAATTATGCAAATACTTTTTTGTACAGTTTATTAAATTAAAATTAAATAATTGAAACTATTTTCAACCTTATTTCTGGCATCATAGCTGAGGAATCCACCATTTGTAATACGTTGGCTTCTGGAAATGTATATCTTGATCAAACTAGCACTTAACCATTCATACTCTATCCTTAACTCCTCTGTTCCTTACATTTTCCTTTTTGTTTTTCTTTCCTTCATTCTTTTTCTTTGAAGGGTAATTTCCTTAGGTCTTTCATAACATACCCGCCCCACCCCCACTGCCACCTGCCGTGAGAACCCCATTCTGAGGAAGCGTTAGTCTGATTTCTCTCCACAGATGCTGCCAGACCTGCTGAGCGCTTCCATCAATTTCTGTTTTTAGTCGAGATATTTCTGTTGAACTGAACTTTCAGGAGTTTGATGAAAGTGTTTGAACCTTTGTGGCATTGTATGGGGGCACTGAATGATGTAGGTTCTGCCAAGAAATCTGATAAAATCACATGAAAAGTTCAGCAAGGCCTTTCCTGAAGTTAGGGGCAACTAGTTGCATTTTCCAACAGAGGTGTGAGATAAGATTCTCACTCTGGAGCATTGAGATGCCTATAAGGGGAATTATTGCTTGTTATCAGCCTCATTAATTATGGATCGTGCTTCACTAATCTGCAATTTCCTATCCTACACCCACTGTGGGATAACCAAATGCCAAAAAATTCCTGACTTGAAAGTCTGAATAGCACCTGGCAACTCCTGCTCACCACTTTCAGCTCCAGAACTCCATGTTGTACACCCAGTATGAGCATCTTGGGCAGCTGTTACATGCACCCCAGGATGTGTGGACTTTGGTGTTGGACACTTGTCAGCCTCTCCACATCATCATGGCACGTCCCCAGTCTACTTAAACCACGCTGCTGCAAGGCCATGCTCCACCTTGAAGTGCACCAGCCTACATGCAGGACAGGCCCCCAGGTTATAGACTGGACCAGGTTGCATCTCCAGGCTGTTTATTTTCTATCTTAGAATCACTTGAGCCTGATTGGATTATTGTAGGTTAACCACTACAAGTTACCTTTAATCCAGCTACTTATCAAGAAATCTCACAGACAATCAGGAATGAAAACAATTATTTAAATTTTATTGTGTGTAGCAACCAAAATAAGATCCCTCAAGTAAGCAAATTATGTCTCACAACCCAACTTATCTATTATCTGATTAGTGGTGAAACTCTGCCTCAATCCCACCAACAGTGGTTTGACTCTGGAAATGTCAAGGGTTTGATCCTTATGCAAAATTGTTCTCCGGAGTTCTGCTGAAGGTGGAGTTCTGGTGTTTGATTCTTCTACAGATTTTCATCCTTCAGATCTGTGAAGTGACATATTGATGATTCTTTTAAAGTCCTTTCATCCAAATTACTGCAAGTCTGCAGCTTGCCTTCTTATCAGAAGTAGCTTCTTTGTTACTTGTTACATTTGGCATTGACTGTTCAAAGACACAGCTTTCTTGTGATTAACTCCTTAAATTCTTCTGCAGCGCAAATGCTGTCTTGGGGTGGCAATAAACCATCCAGATAATCAAACAGGGAATAAAGTAGGGTGGCACGGTGGCTCAGTAGTTAGCAGTGCTGCTTCACAGCGTCCGGGACCTGGTTCAATTCCTGCCTCAGGCGACTGTCTATGTGGAGTTTGCACATTCTCCCCATGTCTGCATGTGTTTCCTCTGGGTACTTCGGTTTCCTCCCACAATCAAAAGATGTGCAGCTCAGATGAATTGGCCGTGCTAAATTGCTATAGTGTTAGATGCATTGGTCAGGGGTAAATTTAGGGTGAGAGAATCGGTCTAAGTGAGTTATTCTTTGGAGGGTTGGCATAGACTTATTGGGCTGAAGGGCCTGTTTCCATACTGTAGGGAATCTAATCTAATCTAAACTGGTTTTGTTCATGTAGCCTCTAATCTTCCTTTTGCTAGATATGGCTAATTGTTTTCAATTCCTGTATAACTTTATCCTAGTCTTTAATAGTTTATTCCAGACAGAGTTATTGCTGCTGCTTTCGAGTATAATAGTTTATCTTTTGTTGATTCTTTCAATCCAAGAACAGTTATTAAAGTTCTGAAGCCTACAATATGATATGATGTTCACAGTTTTCTTACCTTGCCTTGTCTTGCCTTTTTTGACTCCACTGCCAGAGCCAATTAGGTTCTCAGTAATGCTGTCTTGACAACTCTGTAGCTCAGACACAAAGCCAGGAAGTTTGTCATGATTGTTAGTAGTTCTCAGTCAAGTCAAGGGGGACACATTTCAGTCAGGAGGTCCTGCCAAAGGAAGTCAAAGACAGCCAATAGTCCAGGAGCTTTGACTAGTCGATCAGTTGCTTGGGGTGGTTAGGATGCTGTACTCAGTCCTACAGCATGGAAATGCAGCATCAGTCCAATCAATCCATGCTGACCATAATCCCAAATTAAACTAATCCCACCTGTCTGTGCTTGGCCCATATCTCCCCAAACATTTCTTATTCATGTACTTACCTAAAGGTCTTTTAAACATTGGAACTGTACTAGCATCCTCTGGAAGTCATTTCCTCACACAAGCATGTCAAAAAAAATTGCCCTGATGTCTTTTATAAATTTTTCCCCTCTCACCTTAAAATATGCCCCCTCATCTTGAACTGTTCAGCCCTCAGGAAAAAAAACACCTGCCTTTCACCTTAGATAAACTCTCATGATTTTTTGAACCTCTATAAGGTCACCCTCAACCTTCTATGTTCCAGTGAAAAATAGTCCCAGCATCTCCATATAACTCAAACCCTCCATTCCTGGCAATAACCTGGCAAGTCTCTTCTGAAACCTCTCCAACTGAATAATATCCTTCTTCTAACAAGGAGACCAGAACTAGATAGAGTACTACAGAAGAGATCTCACCAACGTCCTGTTCAACCTCAAAATAATGTTCCAACTCCTACACTCAAAGGTCTGAGCAGTGAAGACAAGCATGCTAAAGCCTTTTTAACCACCCTGTCTTTAACAAATATAACATGTTTTATCAATGTTAACACAGAAACAGAAGTACCGAGGTCGTTTTGCATTTTGTTACATGTACAGTTTCACTCTGTAATGCTCAACTGTCCATGTATCATGCTTCATGAATTTTTTATTAATAAATAGAAGTAAATTCCTGGTGACCCCTCTATTCTCATTACATTTAAGACTAAATTTTGAAAGCTAAGAAGTGAAAAATTAGATGTGTATATATTTTACTTGTGTTCACTGGGAGATGTATTAACCGCAGAATTTTCCACTTATTTGAACAATGTAGGCAATAGCAAGAAATGTGAAAAATATGGGGAAAATAAAGTAAAAAAAAACCTGAATCTGGAAAAAGTTTCCGATTTTCCACTTGAAGGAAGAAAAATGACTTCTGAATCTCACTAATGACTAGTGTCTGCTGCCTTTCTGTGCATTTAAATCTCATTAGCCCAACCATCTCATTTCTATGCAGTTTCTGATCCTCTACTCCTTGCCTGAGAAACTCAATTGCGCCAGTTCTTGACATGAAAGTCAGAGAGGTCAAGTGGCACAGCAACTTGCCTGTTGCTTCATGCATTTATCCAAATTGGTCTTCATCACAAAGTCCCTGGAAGCTCCATGGACATCTCCCCCACACCCCCCAAGCCCAACACTTCATCCAGATATCAATAAACCACCAGCCTCAGCACATTGTAATGCCTGCTCTCAGACCAACTCTTGCCAACCTATTTTCAATTATTTACAGTTATCATTAATACCTACTTTGCATCAAAATTGATCCTTTACCACAGTAAGCAATCCCTTTCTCCTGGGGATTCTGTTCCACTCACTACTCCTCCCCTTTGTCAATAGCATAAATTCCACAATTTTTAAGCCATGTTCAGTTCCAACAAAGATCCATGGTACTTAGAGTCGTAGAGGTGTACAGAATGGAAACAGATCCTTCGGTCCAACCCGTCCATGCAGACCAGATAGTCCCACCTGCTGACAGGAAGGATAGAAAGGGAGGCATGAGAGGAGGGGGAGTGGTGTTTTTGATAAGGGATAGCATTACAGCTGTAGTGACGGAGGATATTCCTGGAAATACATACAGGGAAGTTATTTGGGTGAAACTGAGAAGTAAGAAAGGGATGATCACCTTATTGGGAGTGTATTATAGACCCCCTAATAGTCAGAGGGAAATTGAGAAACAAACTTGTAAGGAGATCTCAGCTATCTGTAAGAATAATAGGGTGGTTATGGTAGGGGATTTTAACTTTCCCAACATAGACTGGGACTGCCATAGTGTTAAGGGTTTAGATGGAGAGGAATTTGCAAAGTGTGTACAAGAAAATTTTCTGATTCAGTATATGGGTGTACCTACTACAGAATGTGCAAAACCTGACCTACTCTTGGGAAATAAGGCAGGGAAAGTGACTGAGGTGTCAGTAGGGGAGCACTTTGAGGCCAGCGACCATAATTTTATTACTTTTAAAATAGTGGTGGAAAAGGATAGACCAGATCTAAAAGTTGAAGGTCTAAAGGCCAATTTTGACGGTATTAGGCAAGAACTTTCAAAAGCTGATTAGGGGCAGATGTTCGCAGGTAAAGGGATGACTGGAAAATGAGAAGGCTTCAGAAATGAGATAACGAGAATCCAGAGAAAGTATATTCCTGTTAGGGTGAAAGGGAAGGCTGGTAGGTATAGGGAATGCTGGATGACTAAAAAAAATTGAGGGTTTGGTTAAGAAAAAGAGGAAGCATATGTAAGGTATAGACAGGATAAATAAATTGAGTGAATCCTTAGAAGAATATAAAGGCAGTAAGAGTGTACTTAAGAGGGAAATCAGGAGGGTAAAAAGGGGACATGAGATAGCTTTGGCAAATAGAATTGAGGAGAATCCAAAATGTTTTTACAAATACATTAAGGACAAAAGGATAACTAGGGAGAGAATAGGCCCCCTCAAAGATCAGCAAGGAGGCCTTTGTGTGGAGCCGCAGAAAATGGGGCAGATACTAAATGAGTGTTTTGTATCTGTTTTTACTGTGGAAAAGGATGTAGAAAGTATAGAATGTAGGGAAATAGACGGTGACACCTTGCAAAATGTCCATATTACAGAGGAGGAAGTGCTGGATGTCTCGAAATGTATAAAGGTGGGTAAATCCCCAGGACCTGATCAGGTGTACCCTAGAACTCTGTGGGAAGCTAGAGAAATGAATGCTGGGCCTCTTGCTGAGATATTTGTATCATCGATAGTCACAGGTGAGGTGCCGGAAGACTGGAGGTTGGCTAACGTGGTGCCACTGTTTAAGAAGGGTGGTAAGGACACCCAGGGAACTGTAGACCAGTGAGCCTGATGTTGGTGGTGGGCAAGTTGTTGGAGGGAATCCTGAGTGACAGGATGTACATGTATTTGGAAAGGCAAGGACTGATTAGGGATAGTCAGCATGGCTTTGTGCATGGGAAACCATGACTCACAAACTTGATTGAGTTTTTTGAAGAAGTAACAAAGAGGATTGATGAGGGACGAGCAGTAGATGTGATCTACTTGGACTTCAGTAAGGCGTTCGACAAGGTTCCCCTTGGAAGACTGGTTAGCAAGGTTAGATCTCATGGAATACAGGGAGAACTAGCCATTTGGATACAGAACTGGCTCAAAGCTAGAAGACAGGGGATGGTGGTGGAGGGTTGTTTTTCAGACTGGAGGCCTGTGACCAGTGGAGTGCCGCAAGAATTGGTGCTGGGTCCTCTACTTTTTGTCATTTACATAAATGATTTGGATGTGAGCATAAGAGGTACAGTTAGTAAGTTTGCAGATGACACCAAAATTGAAGGTGTAGTGGACAGCAAAAAAGGTTACCTCGGATTACAACAGGATCTTGATCAGATGGGCCAATGGGCTAAGAAGTAGCAGATGGAGTTTAATTCAGATAAATGCGAGGTGCTGCATTTTGGGAAAGCAAATCTTAGCAGGACTTATACACTGAATGGTAAGGTCCTAGGGAGTGTTGCTGAACGAAGAGACCTTGGAGTGCAGGTTCGTAGCTCCTTGAAAGTAAAGTCGCAGGTAGATAGGATTGTGAAGAAGGCGTTTGGTATGCTTTCCTTTATTGTTCAGAGTATTGAGTACAGGAGTTGGGAGGTCATCTTGGGGCTGTACAGAACATTGGTTAGGCCACTGTTGGAATATTGCGTGCAATTCTGGTATCCTTCCAATCGGAAAGATGTTGTGAAACTTGAAAGGGTTCAGAAAAGATTTACAAGGATGCTGCCAAGTTTGGAGGTTGTGAACTATAGAGAGAAGCTGAATAGGCTGGGGGTGTTTTCCCTGGACCATCGGAGGCTGAGGGGTGACCTTCTAGAGGTTTACAGAACTGAGGGGCATGGATAGCATAAATAGGCAAAGTCTTTTCCCTGGGTTGGGGGGAGTCCAGAACTAGGGGGCCTAGGTTTAGGGTGAGAGGGGAAAGATATAAAAGAGACCTAAGGGGCAACCTTTTCACATACTGGGTGGTACGAGTTTGGAATGAGCGTCCCGTGGAAGTGATGTAGGCTGGTACAATTGCAACATTTAAAGTGCATTTGGATGGGTATATGAATAGGAAGGGTTTGGAGGGATATGGGCTGGATACTTGAAATGTTAAGTTTGTTACTTTCTCCATGGATGCATCTCTAGCACTTCAGTTTAGTTCAGTCATGTTCGCATTGAATGGTGGGACAGACTTGAAGGTCTGAATGGCTACTGTTAATTTGTTTCCAATAAACCTAGAAAGTTTGTTTCAACTTGTATGCAAAACTAATTAGGCTTTTATTCCTCTTTGAACTTGCTTAGTGTAAGTTGTATGAAAAACATTTGTGTATATCGATCATTGCATATTTATGCACGAGCCGTAAGTACATGGGAACAAAGATTGTGTGAAACCCAAAAAATCAACTTTCTTGCTCCTCAGATGCTGCCTGACCTGCTGCTCTTTTCCCAGCGCCACACTTTATCGACCAGGAATGGCATGAAATGAATGAACTTATTCAAAACTTATCCATTTATTATCTTTTAGCAGAGTTGAAATTAAACCCTCCATTACTTTACTTGCATATAATGGCTCATATTTTCAAATCAAGAAAGGAAACCCTATTTCCAAAACTAGTTAAAAATTAAGTACTTCGCTTCAATTGAGTTCTCTCCTTGAATTTCCTGGCCAGGAGCGTATTCTTCTGAAGCATCACTGAACAATCTAATCCCAAAACAGATGATCAGCATGGAAACCATGGTCTGTTTCTTTCAGTAATAGTTTTGTTTTATATTTCATCCAGGGAGCACGGACATTACTAGCTGGTGAGCATTTAATGCTTGTTCCTAATTACCCTGGGAGAAAAATATGTTAAGTGCTCCCTTCTGTGATTTTAAAGATACTGTAGCTATTTTGAAAGCTACTTGGAGATTGTACAATGTAAAGTAAATGTAGGGATAAGGTAGCAGGTGGATTCGACTGGTGGAGTGCCAGGTGGTGAGGAGCTGAGGTGGGAGAGTGTACTTTGCCAGGTTAGAGGGTAAGGGTTTGGTGGCAGGTGGGTGACAGGCGTAGAATGTTCAGTGGATAAGGACTTAAGGTGATCGATGGAAGAAGTGGGTAGTAGTTGCTGTGCCGGGTCGATGAGGGACTGGATAGTAACTGAGTGATAAGACTATGATGGCAGATGAGGTACGGTGCTAATAATTAGGTGAGGGGTTGGGTTGAGTGGACTGCCTGGTCAGGGGTCTCGAGGATGCCTGATCTGCGGATGTCAAGTTGGTAAGGCTGAGGAGTATTGGGTGCTTTAAGTGTGATTTAATAAGTTTTAGATTAGTTTAGATTAGTTTAGTGGAAACAGGCCTTTTTGGCCCAACTAGTCCAGACCGACCCTCCGAAGAGTAACCCACCCAGACCCATTTCCCCTAACTAACGCACCTAACTCTACAGGCCATCTAGCATGACCAATTCACCTAATCTGCACATCTTTGGACTGTGGGAGGAAACCGGAGCACCCGGAGAAAACCCACGCAGACACTGGGAGAATGTGCAAACTTCACGCAGACAGTCACCCGAGGCTTGAATTGAACCCGGGTCCCTGGCGCTGTGAGGCAGCAGTGCTAACCACCGTGCCAAAGTTAGTGGTCTTTCAAAAGCATACTCTTCCACTTTTCTGTGCTATGTGAAGTGTGTAAGCACGTACTTGAAGGCAGTTTTAGACTTCACAATTATTTCATTACTCAATAATATTTGCAACATGGAAAGTCTAAAACTGGTTTCAAGTTAATAAGTCCATACTGAAGTGGAGATGTTATTTGTATCACTTCTTTCTACATTAAAATACCTAACGACACACATATATAACTCTATCTTACATTTTAGGGTTTGTCCTGTAACCATTGCTGTTTGTGGAATTTTACTGTGTGCTGCATTTGCTGTTGTATTTTCCTGCAAAAGAGTCACTACATTTCAAAAAGTAATTCACAAGATGTGGAGTACTTGGGACAGTCTAAGGTTCTGAAAGCTACAACATTAATGTGAGTGCTTGCTTGTTATTTAGCTGCAATGTTTGTGAACTTTGGAGCAATATACTTTATTGCCATTTACAAAAACTTCAGTTTTATTATTTTATCCAAATGAGGCAATACTGTGTTTCATCACCATTATATAGAACCACAGACTTTGGTTCCTACAGCTCTTAAATAGAGTATGAAGATTTTGATGACTTGAATTGAACTGAATTGAATTGAATTTATTGTCATGTGTACCAAGGCACAGTGAAAAGCTTTGTCTTGCAAGCAATACAGGCAGATCAGAGTTAAGTAGCATAGATAAGTAAATAGTAGGTAAACAGCGGCAAAAACAAAAACACAGGTACAGGCAAATTTTAAGAGTTTGAGTCGTTCAGTATTCTAATAACAGTAGGGTAGAAACTGTTTCGAAACCAGCTGATACATGTGTTCAGACTTCTGTACCTCCTCTCTGATGGTATAGGTTGTGGAAAAGCATTGTCAGGGTGGGATGGATCTTTGAGAATGCTGGCAGAATTTCCTTGATAGTGGGCCTGGTAGATGGATTCGGCAGATGGGGGCGTTGGCCTTTGTGATTGTCCAGGTCAAGATCACCACTCTGTAACCATCTCCGATCTTGAATGGTACATTTGCTATACCAGGTAGTGATACATCCAGACAGAATGCTCTTGATGGCACACCTATAAAGGTTGGCAAGGATATTCACCATCATGCCAAGTTCCTTAGCTGCCTGAGGAAGAAGAAACATTGGGCCTTTGTAACCAGTGCTCCACAAGAAGAGTCAGAGAGAGCTTGTTGTGGATGACCACTCCCAGGAGCTTGACACTCTCCACTCGTTCCACCTCTGTGCTGTTAATGTGTAGGAGGGCATGAGTAATGTCCGCCGAAAGTCAATAATGATTTCCTTGATTTTGCTGGCATTGAGAGCTAGGTTGTTCTTGGTGCACCATTTTTCCAGGTCTTCCACCTCCTGTCTGTAGTCTGTTTCGTCGCCATCTGAGATTCGATTGACTAAGGTGGTGTCATCAGCAAACTTGTAAATGGCATTAGTCTGGTATTTGGCAACGCTGTCATGGATATACAGTGAGTACAATAAGAGGCTGAGTACACACCCCTGGGGGTCCCCGGTATTGAGTGTTAGTGAGCATCAAATATTGTCCCCAATCTTCACTGATTGTGGCCTGTGGGTCAGGAAACTGAGGATCCAGTTGCAGACAGTGGGGCTTAGTCCATGATCACTAAGTTTAGTAATCCGTCTTGAGGGAAAACTAGTGTTGATGTCCATCATTGTCAAGATTCAAAGTGAGGAATGTCGTGGAATACTGCCCACTAGCCTAGCTGAGTGCAAATCCAAAGACGCTCAAGAAGCTGCACACTACCCAGGACAAAGTAGTCTGCTTGATTGGCACCACATTCATAAACGTTCTTTTCCACCTCCTGTGATGCTCAGTAACAACAGTGTATACCATCTTCAAGGTGCACTGTAGAAATTCACAAAATGTCCTCAGACAAGTTTTCCAAACCCATGATCACTACTATCTAGAACAGGGGTGGGCAATTACTTCTTCCAAGGGGCCACATGAGAAACCGGAGTTGTGTTGGAGGGCTGAACCAACAATAAGTTGAACATAATTCTGCTCAATATTAATTTTTTCCCATTGTAAAAAGTACTAAATTATATGGTTTTGCACTGAAACTTATCAAAAGAATAAGGATATTCTGTTACAATAAAGTTATGAAATTGTGGAGTAGGTCAAATATAGAAGAAATAAATGGTAAAAACAATAATTTCAGTATTTCATTTTATTTTTAATATGTTAATCTCACAAACCAATAATGAAAAGTTGTTTCATTATTATTCAGTATTACAAACAACAAACACCTCTATACAAAAAGAAATAAGTGCTTTTGATGTTTTTCAGTTCATTTTACTTGTTTAGTGAGAAAACTCCAGTCTGTTTTGGGCTTGGACAAGTGCACTGAAATCTGGTTGAATGTCTGAAATCTGGTTGGATATGTGAAGGACAGCTGAGAGGTGATCATCAGTGATTGAGGATCTGTATTTGGATTTGTCTAAATTCATCACTGAGAATGTCTGTTTGCATATATAGGTAGATCCAAAGAGGGCTAGAATCTTCTGAGCATGCCTTCTCATGTGTGGAAAGTTCTCCTCTTTGAGGGAAGAGTAAAAATCGAGCAGTGAGACTGACCTAAAGTACTCTGCCAGAAGTGTGTCAGACTGCAGGTCAATAAGTTCAAGCTGAACCTCACTAGATGCATTCTCCACGTTGCATGTAAATGGGGAAAAAATCATGTGCATTTCATTCTCAACCATTTTAAAGTCTTGAAATTGCCTTGAAAATTCACCATGCAGTGCTTCTAACATAGATAAGTACCTGTGGAGGTGATCACCTGAAGGTGCGGCTTCCTTCAGTGTTGGTAAGTGGGTGAGAATGTTGTCCTCCATTTGGCTTGAGAGAAGCTGCAAATTTCTCATAAAAGCCTTCACCAAGTTGTACATTTCATGCACAAAAAGGCCCTTGCACTGCAGTTTCACATTTAGTTCATTCATAAGTGCAGTCACATCAACAGCAAAACCAAGGTCCGCAATCCAGTCTGCATCTGAAAGCTGTGGAATGCCATTCCTTTCTTCACACACACATCCTGAATCTCTTCTTCCAGGTCCCATACACTTTTCAGCATTTTGCCCAGGCTGAGCCACCTGACAGCTGTGTGGTAGCCTATGTCACGATGTTCAGTCTCATTTTCCTCGAAAATTGCAACAAACTGTCTGTGATTCAAAGCTCTTGCCCTGATGAAGTTAACTATTTTAGTTACAACATCAACCACATGGCTAATTTTTAACACTGACTTACACAACACATAATACAATACAAAAATACTAATTTCTGTTCAGGGTCAATTTCTGTCACTTTATCCTGCATTCTCTTTAAGAGTCCAACATTTTTTCCCGTTAGATTTGGACAACCATCCGTTGTCACACCCGCCAGCTTGTCCCGTCTTAGTCCCAACGTGTCCAAACATGCATTTACCTCCGTGAACAAATCATTACCAGTTGTTGTTCTTTTCATTGACTACATTGCTGCCAGCTCCTCCGTGATTTTAAAGTCCGTAGTTATCCCACATACGAAGATGAGTAGATGGGCTGTGTCTCACGTACGTCGCAGCTCTTATCCAAAGCCAAGGGAAAAAAGTCAAAGTTGACCGCTCTGTGCTGCAGCTGGAGCTCCAGATTTCTTGCGATGTCCCCAGTCCTTCTCATTACAATGTGTCAGGAGAGGGGCACATTCTCAAATGCCTCCTTTTTCTCTGGGCATATAAGTTCTGCAGAGTCCAACAAGCACTCCTTAATAAACTCTCCATCAGAAAACGGTTTACTGTTTCTGGTGATTTTGTGGGATATGACATAACTTGTCTTGACAGCTGCATCTCTGGATATGTGAAGTTTAGTAAAACATCTTTGGTTATGCAGCTTAGCGAGCAAAGCATCCGACTCCCTTGCCTGCTCTTGATCAGACAAGTTGTTGTACTTCTTGGCGTGTTTGGTCACGTAGTGGCAATTCAAATTATAATCCTTGAACACAGTGACCTGTGCACCACAAACCAAACACACGGCTTTACCTCCGATTTCTGTAAATTAATATCTAGCAGTCCATGTCTTGTTAAAAACATGACCTTTTTTTGGCGTGAGCTGACATTTTGAGGGCTAGCCAGCAAGCATCACTTTTAGCTGTTCACGCACATACACGTGCATGTGTGTCCATATATAAATTTAAAATAGCATCCTTTTCAAAACAAAAGCAACACAGTTGTATTGCGTGCATGGCGTAAATACTTTTTCATTTATGTTCTTATTTAAGATTGACCTCATGCGGGCCAGACAGGAATGACCAAAGGGTCGGATATGGCCCACGGGCCGTAGAATGCCCAGGTCTAATCTAGAAGGACAAGGTCAGCAGATACGTGCGATCAACAAGACTGACAAGTTCCTCTCCAAGCCACTCACTATTCTGACTTGGAAGTATATTGCCGTTCCTTCAGTGGTGCTGTGTCAAAATCAGCAATTCTCTCCTGAACAGTCTTGTGGGTCTACCTACAGCACATGGACTGTAGTGTTTCAAGAAGGTAGCTCACCACCTTCTCAGGGCAACTAGGAATGGGCAATAAATGCTGACCCACATCCCACGACTAAAGAAAAAACTGAGCGAATTTACAAAACTGCAGCCAACCTCATCTGAAAAATAATGAAAATTAGCATTAGTGTCAGGTAGTGCATACAGTTGGTTCTGCTATAACTTGTGGTTCTCGCAACACGAATTGGCTTTAACGTAATTAAAGAGTTCAGACCAAAACTTGCAGAACGCAAATTTTCATGAGAAATAGGAACAGGAGTAGGTTATCTGGCCCTTTGAGCCTGCTCAACTATTCAATAAGATCATGACTGATCCTCTTGTGATCTCGGTTCCACTTACCTGCTCTATCACTATCACCCTTACTTCCCTATCTTAGCTTTAAAGTCATTCAATGAGAAAGCTTCAACTACTTCACTGGACATGGAGTTCCACAGATTCACAATCCTCTAGGTGAAGAAGTCCCTTCTCAATTTGGTCCTAAATCTGCTCCCCATAATTTTGAAGCTATGTCTTATCTGTATTGGCTGTAATACAATTCCAACCCCATTAGTTTAAATGGCGTGGCTATTGCACAATTTTCTTATCATTCAAGATCCAGATTATGTGACATCAGAACCAACTGTATTTCTTCAGTTGCAGAGAGAAAATTTTCTTTGAACTCCTACTTTCACTTGTAAACAATGCATTCTTTGGATCTTAGAGTATTCAGTTTGCTATTTATATTCTAATAGCATTTCTTATTTACAGAACAGCATAATTATAATCCTGTTGAGTATTCAAGAGCTTTTGCATTTATATATTGATGTGAATATTTCATTGTTTCCTATTTATCATCATCCAGAGGATCATGCTATCTATATCACAGCTGACAGTATGCCATTTGATTTCATTACGTCGGGATATATTTCAGTACTCTTATGTTGAATTGTATATATAATCTAGATATAAGACGGCTATTTCACAGATCCTAATAATCCTGTTTATCTAGGTGACATTACCCTGAGGTTATTCTTATGAGGGATATCTCCAGATCAATTTCAGCATTTTACAAGATAGATTCGCATGTCACTCCCTTGGGTATTTTAAGCATTAATGCTAATATTCCCAGATAGCACAGCGCCCCTCCCAGAGCACCAAGCCGAGGGCCTTCACTCCAATTTGACTTTCCATAAGAAGTGTTGCATTTGTAAGTGCTTCTATTGACCAGATCGGAACTCGGTGAGCCATATATAATGCTAGGGTGACAAGAACTGTTCAGTGCTCGGAATTGTGTGTCAATTAACTCACACATGCCTCCACAGTGCTTGTTCAACATCTTCCAGACAGATGTCTGTAATGTGATTGATTGCAGTTGACTTGCCTGGAGGCATGCACTCCGACAATGCTGAAGTCTCAGCACTATCCAGGACAAAGTAGCTCAGAGCTCCCAATTGAGCAATTTCAACACTTACTCCCTTCACCTCACAGTGGTAACAATGTACATTATCCACAATAGTTACTGAGGTAAAACATCAAGGCTTCTTCAACAGCACTCCCATTTTTATAATATCTGTCTCCAAAGACAGGCAGCAGATGCATGGGAACACCAACCCCAAGTTCACCTCCAAGTTACAGATCTATCTTAGAAATTATAAGGTTGTTTCTTCATTGTTAACTTGGTCAAAACCCTGGTGCTCCCTCCTTAACAGCACCATGGAGGTATCTACATTACACAAAGTGCAATAGTTCAATGAAGGCAGCTCACTATCACCTCCTCAAAGGTAATTATGATGGGCTGTAAATGTCTGCCTAATTCGTGGCACCTACATCCCAGTAGCCTAAAGATAAAATTGGCAAAACCAGGACTTTTATCAGCTTTATTAATTTGTTTAAATAATTTAACTGTTCAGATCATTGAGCTTCATATTTGTAAATACTAACTATTACTTTTTTCATTATTATTTCATCTCTGGTAGGGATGGTCAATAAATGCTGGGCCAGCCAGCGACGTGCATGTTCCATGAGTAAATTAAAAAAGAAGTGCAATCACAGAATTATAAAGATAGGCTGGAATGTTTTTCACTGGTTGAGTGACATGATCCTGAGGTTAAGGGGTGATCTTATTGAGGTTTATAAAATCATGAGGGGTATAGGTAAGGTGAATAGTAAGCGTCTTTTTCCTAGGGTGGGGAAGTTCAAAACTAGGGGACATTTTTAGGTGAGACATGAAAGATTTAGAAAGCACATGAGGGGCTACTTTTTGTTTTGCATTGTGTGTCGAATGAACAACCAGAGGAAGTGGAAGTTATAGGTATAGTTATAACATTTAAAAACCATTTGGATAAGCATATGAATGGGCAAGACTTGGAGAGGTATGTGGCAAGTGCAGGGTCTGTTTCTATGTTGTATCACCTGATGATTCTAATAGTATCCAATTCAAGCTCATTGTAGCTTGCTTCTTCCTCAGTGCAGTACAGTTCATAAAATGTTCAGTTTCATCACAATGTCAGCTTTTGACTTGTACTTTTCGAAGGACTGATTCAGAAATGTTGGAATTAAATTTAGGAATACCAATTAATATGTGTGTTACCCAATCCCAATGCAATTAATCTGGAATACTCAATTATATTTTAACAATTGGTTGGAATTGCACAACCCCAAAGGACTCATTATTAAATAATTAGAATTGATCCGATTAAGGCATGTCCACTTTTTTTAATAGATGCATTGCTACTGATCTCTTGAGATGTTTGACTTTAAGTAACACCACAGAAATCACCGTAGTCATTTAAATTTAATATTCATACATTAAATCCCCTATGTTATTTCTCAAGTGAGTCAGAGGTTGCAGTAATCTTGGGAAAGCAGCAAGGCACAAGGTTGTCAGTTGGGATTGAAAAAGGGGGTTGTGAAATCTGTTCAAGATGACAAGTTAACCTTTTTATTCATTCTTGAAATATAAAATGTATTTTTGTTACTCACTAAGTTAATATATAATCACTTAGCTAGCAAAACCTAACCAGCTTGAAAAGTGAAACATCTGACGCCACGAAACCAGAATTGTGACACCAAGTAATTACAAACATATTACAATTTAAGTTCACAGGAAATAGGCCCCTTTGGGCCTGTTCCACCATTCAGTAGGATAATTTTGATATGACTGTGCCTTAACTCCACTTTACTGCCTACCTCCCAAATCCCTTGACTCTTTGTCGATCAAAATTCTAGTCAATTCAGCCTTGAATATATTACATACCCAGCCTCCACAGTTTCCTGGAGAAAAGAACTTCAAATACTGCTGATCTTCTGAGAAAAGACATTCCTCTTCGTCTCTATCTTCATGGGAGACTCCTTATTTTGAAATATGTCCCTAGTTCTGAGTTCTCCAACAAGGGGAAACACTTATCAGCACCTATCTTGTTGAGCCTCCTCAGAATTTTGATTTTGAATAGCACTTCTTCAAACTAAAATAATAGAAACCCAACCTGCTCAACATTCTATTGTAAGAGAGCACAGTCATCCCAGAAAGCACTCTGTTGAGCCTTCTCTGCCAATACCAATGGAAGTATATCCTTCCTGAGTAAGGAGACCCAAAACTCTGAAGAGTACTCCAGGTTAGTCTCAGTCATGCCAAGTGTACCTGTTGCAGGGCTTACCACTTTTATACTCCATCAGGAGGGGAACATTTAGATGACAGTGATCATCATGTCAAAAGGTTAGGATGACCAAGGACAAAGACAAATAACACGCCAGAGGAAGAATAATCAAGTGAGGGAAAGCCAGTTTCAATGAGGACTATGAATCAGTAGCAATGCAATTATAAGAGTTTGGACGTACCATATTGGATTATCATGTTCAATGAACTTGGACCAAATAAATTAGAGTCAAAATTGGCAGAAAACAATAAGCTATTTTCAACTTCTAATAAGGTTGCCTCTTGAAAGGATCAAGAATGAGAGAACACTGATTTGAAGTAATTGCCAAAAGAAGCAAAAGGACCCTGGTTAGTACTGCTGTCTTAACGTCTGGGACCCAGATTTGATTTCATCCTCAGGTGACTATCTGTGTGGAGTTTGCAAGTTTTCCCCATGTCTGCATGGATTTGTTCTGGCTACTCTGGTTTCCTCCCACAGTCCAAAGACGTGCAGGTTCGTTGGATTGGCCATGCTAAATTGACTACAGTGTCCAAGAATATGCAGACTTGGTGATTTGACCAGGGGAAATGCAGGGTTATAGGGATGGGATGGATCTGGGTGGAATGCTCCTCAGAGGATCGGTGTGAACTCGATGGGTTAAATGGCCTCTTTCCACACTATAGGGATTCTATGTCACTTTCTATTCTAAAAAGAGTAGAAATAGTTTTACACAGCAGTCGGTCTGAGGGCATTGTCTGAGAGTTTCGTGGACTTCAATTTCAGCATCTAAAAAAAATTTGGGTGTTACCTGAGAACAAAGGATGTGCAAGGTTTATGGGAAAAGATGGTAAAATGACACAAAAGGAAAGACATGGTGCTGACATGATCGCCTGAATGGTTAGTTCCTGCACTGTAACAATTCCACATTGTAAGTAATCTAACCTAATCTAATCAATTCTGTCCTGACACTGTTTCAGCCTACAAACCATTTGCATTCCCAATTACGTGTGGTACCTGCATGCTACTTTTTTGTGATTCATGTACAAGGAGGCCCAAATCCCACTGTACTACATCATTCTGTAGTCTCTCTTCATTTAAATAATATCCTGTTTTTTTTATTCGGGTGACTGTTTGTGTGGAGTTTGCACATTCTCTCCGTGTCTGTGTGGGTTTCCTCTGGGTGCTCCGGTTTCCTCCCACAGTCCAAAGATGTGCAGGTCAGGTGAATTGGCCATGCTAAATTGCCCATGGTGTTAGGTGCATTAGTTAGAGGGGAATGGGTCTGGGTGGCTTACCCTTCGGAGGGTTGGTGTGGACTGGTTGGGCCGAAGGGCTTGTTTCCACACTATGGGGAATCGAATCTAATAAAAAAGTGGTCGATTTCACATTTGCCATGTTATACTGCATCTGCTAAATGTATATCCACTCATGAAACTATTGTTGCAGACTTTTTGTATCCTCCTCTAAACTGGCTTTCTCTATTAGTTTCAATTAATGCAACTAGCACTCCATTAGTTTCAACTTGTAATCAGAAAATTATTCATTGCCAACTCACATTCCCCTTTGTTCACCAATCTGTTGTCGATGTTAATTTGTCACAAACAACACCATGAACTCTTAAACTTCAGTATAAGTATTCAGCACAATATAGTATTTGCCTCTTCTGTATTGTCCAGCTGAGTAGAATTATGTTCACCTTGTTCAAATCTTTGTTATCCACTTGCAGTCAGAAATATAGGAATCTAGTGGCAGAGTGGCAGTTTGACATCTGAGCCTGGAGGCCCAGATTCAAGTTCAGTCTGCTCCAGAGATGTGGCAGGTTGACTCAAAAAATGTCTGTAGTCCGATTGATACCCCTGCACCAAAACTTCTGGAATGTTAAATGATCTGTCTTGGCCCCCTCCTTTTATTTGAAACAACGTGGCAATATCATCCAAAAAGCATCAGATCCAACAACTACATGCAAGACACCCAATTCTACAGTATCACAACCTTCCTAAATCCCTTCAGTCCTTCTGATTTGTCACAGTGCTGCTCCAGTCCACAATCTGCAATTTCCTCAAAAAAACAGCGCTCGAACAAAAGCATGTTTACAATAATGCCACAAGCATAGAATCCCTACAGTATGGAAGCAGGCCGTTTGGCCATCAAGCCCACACCGCCTCTCTGAGGACCTCTGTGAGGCAGCAGTGCTAACCACTGAGCTACAATGCCGCCCCAAATGTATTCCATTTCCTCTCTCTCCAGCCACTCTTAGACTGAAATCGCATATTCGCAACCTTGGCCACATTAATTCTGAACTAATAAAAACATCAAATGACACATTTCCTTTATCACCAATATTACTTATGTCTGTTAGCTGCATATTTACTTGTGGAATTGTGGGAATTAACTAGCAATCATTTGTGCGTCTATACGTGAGAGCATATTGAGTGCCTGGGTTGAATTTTCAAGATGTGATGTGTGTCTTTGTAAAACAAAAAAAAGGCTAATCTGTAGTTCTATCCTTTGCTGCCTAGTTATCTAACATTGTTAACTTTATTAATAACGCACTACTGTCGGTCTGTTTTCTGCAGAAGTTCTCATTCATGTTCATGTTAATCTCAGTATCAACAATTCCTATGCTCCCTGTCTCTGCAACCTCTTCTAGCTCTTCAAACCTCGCTCTGTTGTTATAATCATGGGCTTTTGTCTAGCCCCACAACTAAATGAGTGTCTGTGTTTACTGTTGAGAAGGATATGGAAGATATAGAACTTGGGAAATAAAAATTGACATCTTGAAAAATGCCCATATTACAGTGGGGTGAGGCTGGACATCTTAATGCAGATCAGGCATACTCTAGGACTCTGTGGGAAGGCAGAGAAGTGATTGCTGGGCCTTTTGCTGCAATATGTTTATTATTGATAGCCACAGGTGGGGTGCCAGAGGATTGGAGGATGACTAACTTGATGCCACTATTTAAGAAAGGTGGTAATGACAAGCCAGGGAACTGTAGACCAGTGAGCCTGACATTGATGGTGGGCATATTGTTGGAGGGGTTTCTGAGGGACAGGATTTACATGTATTGGTAAGACCAGGACTGATTAGGGATAGTCAACATGGTTTTGAGAGTGGGAAATCATGTCTCACTAACTTGATTTTTTTGAACAAGTAACAAAGAAGATTGATGAGGTCAGAGCAGTGGGCGTGATCAATATGGTCTTCAGTAAGGTGTTCGACAAGGTACTTTATGGTCCACATCTCTCTCAACCCTCCTTATCAACATCCTTCCTAACCCTCTCTCTGCCCACGTCCTCCTCACACTTGGGCACCTCTTAGGGCTAGGAGAGATGTAGATAAGGAGGGCTAGGAGAGACCCTTTCCCCGCTCGCCCACCTTCCCCCCCCCCCCCCCCCCCCCACCTCCCAGGGCAGGCTGCTTCCTGACAAGGAGAAGAAAAACTCTGGTGTCAACCTCTGCTGCCTTGCAGTCAGACCCACACGTGGAAAAGGCTTCAGGAGTAAACCTCAAGGAAAACTCCAGAGCTGGGGCTCCAAAGGCAGTTTCTCATTGGGGGCGGGGGGTGGTGCTTCATGGGCAACAGCTTGTTTCTCATACCACACCGCCTAGACTTGCATCCTACCACCACCTCACTTGGAGAGGACACTCTAGCTTTGTCCACAGTGTCAACACAACACAGGGGACAGCAGGTACTGGTTTTAAGTCATTGCTAGATTGGCGTAGACCATAACATCAGGGGTTGTTCCTGATGTTGGTGGGGATTTCCAGATTCCACTGGACAGCTATCACCCAACTCAAGCTGGGCAGCCTCCTGGCAGTTCGGTGCTATCCCGCTATACTCATTGGATGAATGGGGACAGCAGATTGCAATCAATGTACCAAGCAACAAAAGAAAACAACAAAAGAGACCAGCTCTTAAACTTGGAATGTCTGAACTATGATGACCAACCTCTCAGAAAGCTTCCTGGTCATCAGCAACTCTAGGAAATCAGCTGTCATAAATAACACGCTCAAGAGACTCGACATGAACATAGCCGCCCTCCAGGAAACAAGGCTGGAAGAGGCGGGCTAACTGAAAGAGGAGGGCTAAATGTTTCGCTGCTGGGGAAGGGCTTTGAAGAGCCCAGAGTGTATAGAGTCAGCTTCGCAGTAAAGAACAGCCTGATGAACTCAGTAGAACCAAGCAGCAATGGTTAAGTGACTCATGACTCTTCACCTCAACACTACTGCAGTCCCAGTCACCCTTGTTAGCGTGTATGCCCCAACACTGTCCTCCATGCAGGACACAAAGGATGAGTTCTACAACAATCTGGAACCCCTTATGGACAGCATGTCTAGGAAGGAGCAACTTGTTCTTCTGGGTGACTTCAATGCCAGAGTGGATGCAGACCACTACTCGTGGCCCTCCTGCTTTGGGCATTTTGGTGTGGGCAAAATGACAGTGACTTCTGGAGCTGTGCACTTACCACAATTTGTGCATCACTAACTCCTACTTCTAGACAAAGCCTCAGCACAAAGTTTCCTGGAGACACCTGCGCTCAAAGTGTTGGCACCAACTCGATCTGATCCTAGTTAGGCGTGCCTCCATCCTTCGTGAAACACGTCCTCCATGTAAGCTCTTACCATAGTGCAGACTGTGACACAGACCACTCCTTAGTGTGTTGCAAGATTAGGCTGCAACCTAAGAGATTCCATCACACTAAGCAACAGTGGAACCCTGACATCAGTGTCAGCAAGATGTTCCAGCCAGACCTTGTGCAACAGTTCTTAGAGGCTTTTGAGAGAGAAATCAGTGCCTTGCGACATAGAGACTCTGCCACAGAGAAGTGGAAAACCTTGCGGGATACTATGCACCGCACATCTTTGGGAAGAAGACCTGCAAGACACAAGTGGTTTGAGGCTAAGGAAACAGAGATGACTCTCTTCTCTCTCTTCCCACCCGCATACCCCCCCCCCCAACCAGTTGAAGCCAAGTGTGTTTTGTCCTAGCTGAGTACAAGTGGTCAGCTAGCATGAAGAACCTGCAGATTCTCAGGGCTGCCAGGAACATGGTTCAGCAGACTGCTATGCATTGCGCTAACGAGTACTGGACATTCAGTGAGGAAATTCAGATGGCCGATATAACGGGGAACATCAGGGGAATGATGATGGCATCAAGGAGGCACCAGGACCAGCTCAGAGCTCCTCTCAAATCCTCTACTGCTGCAGTACTTACAGACAAAGGCCAGCAGATGGAGAGGTGGGTTGAACACTACTCTGATCTCTATTCCAGAGAGTATATCGTGTCCGCTTCAGCAGTTGATGCCATGACGTGCTTGCCAACCATGGACGAGCTTAGACGCAGAGCCATCAGCTGACTGCCTGACCTCTGGTGAGGCCCTGGGTAGCAACAGGCTTCCTCCCGATCTGATCAAGTGCTGCAAGACTAGCTTACTGTTCCCATTGCATGAAGTCCTCTGCCAGTGCTGGCAAGAAGGAGCTGTATTGCAAGCTATGAGGGATGCCAAGAACATTGCCCTCTACAAAAACGAGGACAAGAGAAGTGACTGCAACAGCTACAGAGGCATCTCTCTCTGCAGTGCTGTCGGCAAAGCCTTTGTTTGGGTCATCTTGACTCACCTGCAGAAACTGACAACGTGTGTACCCAGAGTCACAGTGTGGCTTCTGAGCTAAAAGGTCAACAGTAGACATGATCTTCTCCCTTTGCCAACTGCAGGAGAAGTGCAGAGAAGAGAAAATTCCCCAGCATGTCTCTTTCATTGACCTCATCAAGGCGTTTGACCTGGTCAGCAGAAATGGCCTTCTCAAGATTCTCCTGAAGACCGGCTGCCCATCGAAACTGCTAAGCATGATTGAATCCTTCATAGTAACATGAAGGGGACAGAGCAGTTCAACCGGAGCTCTTCTGAGCCCTTTGACATCTGCAGTGGCGTCAAACAAGGCTGCTTCCTCGCTTCCATACTCTTTGGGGTTTTTTTTTGCTGTGCTTCTGAAATATGCCATTCGCACCACAACAAAAGGGATTTACCTATGCACTAGATCAGACAGCAGGGTCTTCAATCTGGCCTACTTGAGAGCCAAGACAAAGGTATGTGTGGCAATCATCAGGGACATGCTGTTTGCTGATGATACTGCAGTTGCCTCACCACACGCTACCCCACCCCACCCCACTCTCCAGTTACTGATAGACCGCCTCTCTGACACTTGCAAGGCGTTCAGGCTGACTACCAGTCTGAAGAAGACAAGCATCCTGGGACAGCACACAGAGACCCTGCCAGTCATCACCACTGAAGACTGTGAACTCAATGTCGTCCATCAGTTTACGTACCTTGGCTATACCAGCACTGATGACCTCTTCTTGGACACAGAGATCAACAAGAGGATTGGGAAAGCTGCGTCAACTCTTGCTCGCAACTGGACTTGAGTATGGACAAATCCCAAGCTGACAGTGAAGACACAAATGCCAGTCTACAATGCCTGTATCATAAGCACACTGATGTACGGCAGTGAAATGTGGACTACAAACGCCAGACAGGGGAGAAGACTGAAAACCTTTCACTTGAGTGTGCACTATATCTTGGGCCTATCCTGGCAAGTGCCAATGCAGGAGTCCTATTTCGCACTGGCCTTCCCAGCATGTACACTCCGCTCAGACAGTGGAAACTGTGCTGGCTGGGGCACATCCACCGCATGAAGGACCGTCGCATCCCAAAGGATATCCTCTATGCAGAGCTTGCATCTAGTAAGAGACCCACTGGGCACCCCCAGCTGCGCTGCAAGGATGTCTGCATGAGGGACATGAAGGCACTTGACATCGTTACAGAATCCTGGGAACAGCTTGAGATGGAGATAGGGGATAGGAAGCTGATGAGTGCTGCAGCATGCAAGTGTGCATGAAGGAAGGAGTGCAGCGTTTCTAGCGGATCAACAACCACATACAGATGTGACCTCTGTGACCAGGACAGTCACTCCAGCATTGGTCCCTTCAGTCACAAGTGATGTTGCTTCAGGGAAGCAGAAAGCTAGAACAAAAAGGATGCAACCCATGTTCAGCCATAACCGAAAGGGGCCTCACTCACCTCATTGTAGACTGATTAGGAAGCTTAGATCACATGGAATACAGGGAGAACTAGCTATTTGGATACAGAACTGGCTCGAAGGTTAGAGGGCAGAGAATGATGGTAGAGGGTTGCTTTGCAGATTGGAGGATTGTGACCAGCAGTGTGCCACAAGGATCAGTGCTTGGTCTGCAGCTTTTCATCACATATAAATTATTTGGATGTGAATATAGGGGTTATACTTAGTAAGTTTTAAGATAATACCAAGATTGGTGGTGTAGTGGACAGCGAAGAAGGTTACCTCAGAGTACAACAGAATGTTGATCAGATGGGCCAGTGGGCCGTGGAGTGGCACATGGATTTTAGATAAATGTGAGGTGCTGTATTTTGGGAAGGCAAATCAGGGCAGGACTAAATGGTAAGGTCCTGGGAAGTGTTGCTGAACAAAGAGACCTTGGAGTACAGGTTCATAGTTCCTTGAAAGTGGAATCCCAGGTAGATACGATAGTAAAGATGACGTTTGGTATGCTTGCCTTTATTGGTCAGTACATTGAGTAAAAGAGTTGCAGTTATGCAAGATAATGGTTAGGCCACATTTGGAATACTCCTTTCAATTCTAGTCTTCCTCTGAAAGGAAGGATGTTGTGAAACTTGAAAAGGTTCAGAAAAGATTTACAAGGGTGTTACCAGGGTTAGAGGGTTTGAGCTATAGGGAGAGGTTGAATAGGCAGAGGCTATTTTCTCCTGGAGCATTGGAGGTTGAGGGGTGACCTTATGCAATTTTATAAAATCATGAAGGACGTGGATAAGGCGAATAGCTGAGGTCTTTTCCCTAGGGTGGAGAAGTTCAAAACTACATGGTACAGGTTTGAAGTAAGAGGGGAAAGATTTAAAAGGGAGTGAAGGGGCAACCTTTTCCACACAGGATGGTGTGTGCATGGAATGAGCTTTTAGAGGAAGTGGTGAAGATTGGTATAATTACCACATTTGAAAGGCATCTGGATGGGTTTATGAACAGGAGGGATTCAGACAGATATGACCCAAATGCTGGCGAATGGGATGTGGATTAATTTAGGATAACTGGTCAGCGTGGACAAGTTGGACCGAATGGTCTGTTTCTGTGCTGTGTACAACTCAAAATCATTTTTTTTTCTGTACTCGAATATATTCTTGCGAACATCAAATATACTCATGCCTACTAAAATGAGCAAATGTCTCTCTCTTAAGAGTACACCACTTCCAAATATAAAGGAAACACTTCTTTCACTTGCAGCTTTATAGCTTAATTGCAAAAAGGCTGCAAACTGTGATGGGTGGTAAGAGCTGTATTTGGACCATGAAGGGACCTGTCTAGTGTACTGGTCCTCGTACTTGGAAAAGAACAGATTTGAATAGAGAAGGGCCTTGTCCATTTTCACCTTTATACAAAAACTCTCACTGCCCAAATCTCTAAAATGCTGGCTTTCAACATAAAATAGATAACAAGTTCTAACCCCTCACAATGTATTTACATAAATCTGTGCATTTACACATGGAGGCAAGAGGATTTTATGACAGTAAGACTAGCTACATAATTATTTTATCGGGTATAAAGAAACCGTCTTTTTATTTCTCTGTATTTTTAATTGTTGCAATGAGAAAATAACTGTTTTAAAATCATGAATTGCTGGAGGAAGGTTGCATGTTTTGAAGGCAAGTGGCCTGACACTTATAAACCAGTAGTGAAGTGTGGTTCCGATAAGCTGGAGCCAATGGTATGTGTACAAATAGAGCTTTGGTTGGTACAATAAACTGATTGTTCTGTGGAATTGTGGCCAGTGGAAAAGACCTTCTGTTTGCCAACAACTATGTGATTGGTTGTCAGGTAGTTAATCAGCTTGAGATTGTGAACAAGGTACAAGGAAACCCTCAGACCTTCACCAGTTTCGGACGTGTCTCTGCAGTAAAAGTGACTTTAAGCCTGATGAAAACTAGCTATTTTTCCTTAAGAAGTTATTGTAACTCTGATTTTTAGTAATAAGTCAAAGACCTTTTATAAATGGGAACTGGCCTGCTGTGCATCCTGTAAACCAGAGAAATCCTCTGGAGAAGGAAGAGCAGCATGGAGTGCTCTGACTAACACAAGAACCATAAGAATAATCTCAGGAACCACTGAACTGCCTTCTAGTCTTTACCTGACACCTAATGTCCATTTTCATCTGTCTGTGTGTTTATAAAGGTGAGTTTATAAAGGGATTAGAGTTAAATTAGTAGAGTTATATACCAGCGTCCAAAACTGTTTATCTCCAGTTAAAGTCTGATTATTTGTCACAGTTATTTCTGTTCAGTGCAGGAACCCTGATCCATGCTTTCTGTAAGCCAGGAAATCTAAAAATCATGTAAATTTGGGAATTTTTGCATACTTTTTCAAGTATTTAACTCCTGTGACAACCAACATAGTCCAAGACCCCTTCCACCCCGGTTATACTCTCTCCCACCTCTTTCAACCGGCAGAAGACTTAGAAGCTTGAAAACATGTTAGGTTCTCATCAGTGATTCATTTGAACCATCTGCCTTATATTGTGTCTTCCATGTTATTGCTGAGCTGATTTCTGAAAATATCATTGTCATCTGTAGATTTGACCAAGTCCTGAAGATTTTTACAGTGCAATTTTGATATTTTTTGTTGGTACTTGAACTACAAACTATGATTACAATTTCTAAATATCTCCCCCAAACTTATATCAGTAATCATGGAGATTTTGTTATCCATCCAATCTGTCATGTCTGCTGGCAGAAATATTTCTTTAACCTTTTGAATTTCATACCAGGTCCCAATTGTATTTTTCCTGCCCAGTATTGACCAACTCATGAAGTAAACAACAAAATCAACCTAAATTCTAACAAAATATGTATAGGTCTGGACATAGAAATCCTATGAATTTTTGAAAACGAGGCAATTGACATACGTGTGACACCTGACATACAACATGATAACTGTCTACTTGTTCTCATTACCGAGATGAAGTCCTAAATTTTTGAATCACAAAAATCAGCATTCCTTCCATTGTTCCACCTACACGTCCGCTGCTTTGGAAAAGCAGCCAACATAATCCAAGACCCCTTCCACCCCAGTTATACACTCTTCCACCCTCTTTTATCTGGCAGAAGATTAGAAGTTTGAAAACATGTACCAACAGATTTAAGAGGGGATAGAAGCTTGGCTGTCCGGCAGAAAGCAGAGAGTGGGGATAAAAGGGTCCTACTCAGGGTGGCAGCCGGTGATAAGTGGTGTTCCACAAGGCTCAGTATTGGGACCACAACTTCTCACTTTATACATTAACAACCTAGATGAAGGAACTGAGGGCATTCTGGCTGAGTTTTCCCCCAAAATTCAAGGGAGTGAGACAGAGCTGAGTATGGTGGCCATCACCAAGGAGAAGGTGCTAGAAAAACTGAATGGGCTGAAGGTGGATAAATCACCTGGACCAGATGGACTACACCCCAGAGTTCTAAGGGAGATAGCTGAAGAGATATTGAAGGCAATAATGGTAATCTTTGAGGAATCACTAGAATCGGGAGGGTCCCAGAGGACTGGAAAATTGCTAACGTGACACCTCTGTTAAAAAAGGGAGTAAGGCAGAAGACGGAAAATTACAGACCAATTAGCCTAATCTTGATTGTGGGTAAGATCCTGGAACCCATCCTGAAGGATGAGATTTCTAAATACTTGCAAGTTTATGGTAAACTAGGGCAGAGTCAACATAGTTTCATCAAGGGTAGGTCATGCCTGACAAATCTGCTCGAATTCTTTGAGGAAGTAACAAACAGATTAGACAAAGGGGAACCAATGGATGTTATTTACCTGGACTTCAAGAAGGCCTTTGACAAGGCGCCACAAGAACGCTACTGAGTAAGATAAGGATGTTAGAGGTAAGGTGCGAACATGGATAGGGATTTGGCCATCTGGCAAAAAGCAGTGTGTGGGGATAAAAGGGTCCTTCTCAGGGTGGCAGCTGGTGACAGTTGTTCTACAAAGCTCAGTTTTGGGACCACAATTTTTCACTTTATGCATTAACGATCTAGATGAAGGAACTATGGACATTCTGGTGAAGTTTGCAGATGAGACAAAGATCCTTGGCCTCCTCCATCGCCAGACCCTGACCACACGATCCTGGAGGAAGAGCGCCTTATCTTCCACCTAGGAACCCTCCAACCACACGGGATGAATGTAGATTTCTCCAGCTTCCTCATTTCCCCTCCCCCCACCTTATCTCAGTCCCAGCCCCTGGATTCAGCACCGCCTTCTTGACCTGCAATGTTCTTCCCGACCTCTCCTCCCCCACCCCCTCTCCGGCCTCCCAGTGCCCCGCCCCTCCCACCCTCCCCACCCTTTATCTCAGCCCGCTTGGCTCACCACCCTCATCCCTGAAGAAGGGCTTATGCCCAAAACGTCGATATTCCTGCTCCTTGGATGATGCCTGGCCTGCTGTGTTTTTCCAGCACCACATTTTTTAACTCTGGTCTCCAACATCTTCAGTCCTCACTTTTCTGTCAGTAGTTAAGAAGTCAAATGCAATGATGGCATTTATTTTGAGAGGAATTGAATCTAAAAGTAGAGATGTACTTCTGAGGCTGTCTAAGGCTTTGATCACACCACATTTTGGAGTATTGTGCACAGCTTTAGGATATACTGGCCCTGTAGCGTGTCCAAAGGACGATCACTAGAATGGTAACAGGAATTAACAGCTTAATGTATGAGGCACATTTGAGGACTCTGGGTCTATACTTGGTGGAGTTTACAAGGATGAGGGGGATCTATTTGAAACTTAGAGAATACTGAATGACTTGGTCAGAGTCGATGTTAGGATGATGTTGGTAGGAGAGACTAGGACCCGACGGCATAGCCTTAGAGTAAAGGGAAGACCTTTCAGAACAGCGATAAGAAGAAACTTTTTCAGCCAGAGTGTGGTGAATCTATGGAATTCATTGCCACAGAAGGCTGAGGAGGCCAGGTCATTGACTATATTTAAGACTGAGATCGATAGGTTCTTGATTGTAAAGGGGATCAAGGGTTATCGGGAGAAAGCGGATGAATGGGGTTGAGAAACTTAGCAGCCATGATTGAATGGCGGAGCAGACTCAGTGAGCTGAATAGCCTAATTTCTGCTCCTATGTCTTACAATATTATGATCTTTCTTTGCATCTTCTCTGTAGCTGTAACACTATATTCTTCTTACTGTTCTATTACCCTGATGTATTTATGCAAAGTGTGATTTGTCTGGTTAGCATACATCATAATACCTTTCACTGTAGGTCGGTACATGTAACAATAATAAATCAAATAAAATCTCTTTTTTATACTAATTCACCAGATTAGCAGGATGTATCGGGCTGATTTTGGTGAAGCTCAGTTTGTCACGTGTAAATTTGACAGTGATATAAACTTAAGTTAGGGCACTTGAATTTCCTATGTTGCTGTTGTCCCCTTTTATTTCGATTCTCAAGTATCAATATATAAAGTTAATCCCAGAAGATTTCTCTCCTTCAACTTTATGGCACAACAAGACTGCTATCTTATGAGACAGAAATATAAAAGTGACCAATGATTTGTATCCTGAGGCTAACCTACCTGCAATATTCAGTATGAAGATGAGATACAGGTTACTAGATTTTCTGTTACTGTTTTGCTCCAAAAACACTCTGACAGATAATATTCTCATTGCTTTGAGAATGTACATTGTTTTTGGTTTTGAGATGCAATGAAAGCAATTTCTGACTTTTGCAGCGAACAAAGAGATAACATCTGATAATTAGCTGTTTCAGTCGTGCACATTTCATATGTTGCCACATTCCACTAGTTTTTTTATTCTGATTTCATTTTCAAGCATTTTCCCTGCCTCCTTGCTTATCCTCCAAAGGTTAACACAGTATTGAACAATTACATAATGTTAGTTTTCATTATGCACCATTGAACTCTGTTATGAAGTTTTTCAGTATTTGTGTATTGATTAGTTTTGTCGGTAGCTGAGTATATTTTGTTTATTCAGTAGCAAATTATTCATATATCATTGTATACAAGATCTTTAATATCAGAGATGCATGAATAAATACATACACTTAAAGGAATTCTGAGTCTGGTTGAAGTCCTAAACCTGACTTTTATCTTTTGATGGACAAATTCAGCAGGTCTGGCAGCATCTGCAGAAAGAAAACCAAGAGTTAACATTTCGATTCCAGTTATCCATTGTTAGAAGAAAACTTCGGGTTATTTCATTTTTTGCCAGTTTATGCAAAGCTGTTTTTTTGCCATACAAGTCACGCTTAACATTCCATCCAATATTGATTGATATCCTAGGCTCAGAGTTCCCCCAATCTCATTTGTGAATTTCCTGCTTGAACCCCATTTGAAAGGATAGCTGAATACATGGGTCATGGGATTTTGGGCAAATGAAAATAATTTTTGTTTAAACAGTTCATAACCTGTTCCAGAACATTAGGCAAGTACATGTCCTAACTAATGTTAAAAAAATATATATTTTCGGTCATTTTAGTGCTCAGGATAACTAAGGTTTGTTTTTACCTTGGAAAGCTGTATCTTGATTGAACACTCAAATCAAACACAAATGCAAAGATGCCCTTCACCACTACCACCCCCCAATCCTTATGACTGACTGCAAACTAAAAGAGCACATTTTTTGTGTTTTTATATATATAATATATATAATTAGACATGCTCAGTAAATGTGTCACAGAGGAAGAAAGGAAATTAGTCAGAATAGAGAATAGCCACATGGAATTTGAGAAAACTGTTTCTCAATAGTCATTGTCTTGCACATTAAGTAGAATGCCTAGTTAAAAAGTATGACAATTTTTCATTTATGCAATGAATCATGCATTTTTGTATGTGCAAGGGAAAATTATGCTAAACTACAGAAAAGTAAATTAAGGAAATCTAAAGAAAAGTCTAAATACTGAGACAAAAGCTCTTGTGTCCAAATTGGGCTGATAAAGAGATTAATGCACGTGAAACTAATTCAAATCAGTATGTATTTTTTTTCCTTAACTAAATAACCACTTCAAAATTGAAGTACAACTTGACAACATTCCATGTTATTTCCGCTTTTAGAGTTAAACATTATAGCAGTTTCGCTTCAAGCAAACCATAGGCTAAATACAGTTGGTGCATTGGGTTAATTTCTGGAGAAACCAGAGCGTCTGACTAATTTGATTACTTGTTTAAACAACAATAACAATGTACAGCATTGAAAATAGGTGTAACATTTGTATTCTATATTTGGGAACATCTATTCCGTTTCTGCAAGAGCTTAGATATTTTGGCCTCAGTTAATTTATTTCCAGGGAAACTGAACTATTGATCATTTTTCCCTGATGTGTCCTGAGAATATAATGAAATGCAAAATCTGACCTTTGCCTTCTTTTAAAAGTTGCAATATTTACAAGAGTGGAACATCATTGAATCACTTGTTTTGGCATTTTTAAAATTCCTGTTTGTGCTGAGCAATGATTTAACTTTTTCGGATGTAGTTCCCACCTGTATTAATGTGTGTTTTTCATGAGAGTAGAAGAATCCGTCAAGCTGAAGGACATTCTGCACATTGAAGCACATTCCTTTAGTCATGTAACTTTTCCCATCTCAGAATTAAACTACATCTTAAATTACTTTGCCGTCTTGTCATTTATCTTTTGTCTTTCTCTCTGATCAAAGACTTCTCTTATTTATTTTAAGTGTATTTTTCACGAAATTAAACTTATTTCTGTTGCCTTATTTTGAATGGTTGCTTCATCTCTTCCATTTAATGTTTTGTGCAATTGATTAATTTTCTTCTCCGCTATAGAACTTGATATTCTCTCTCTCTCATCATTGACCTTCACCCAAAATATTAGCTTGTCTTTCCCTTTAGGATGCAGATCTGTTTCTTATTTCCAGCATTTTCTGTTTATACTACAAGTTTTTGTTTTTCCCTTCATCTGTCATGTCATCCTACATTTTGAATTTTGCATCTGTTGGACCATGGTACATATCCCAATGTCATTATAATTTGTAGGCTTTTAATTGTATGCTTATTATTGTACAGAAATTGTAATATTATAACTCCTTTCAGTGATGTAATGCATTCAGTGTGCTCCTGACTTCAGAAACAAACATTTTACTAATATGCTGGCATTATTTTTGTTTACAATGACTTTGTCTTATTGTTATCAAAATTTGATGTAATCATACCTTTAGGCTTTGAAGGAATGCACAATGGTGGGAGAGGTGGAAGGTGAGAATGCGGGCCTGGAAAGCGCCCTCCCCATCCTCATTATCCTCAACACCCCTTCCTCATTGCCTGCATGTCCTGACTCTCCTCTTTCCTGTCCTTCCACATTCTCACTCACTCCCCATATCTTCTTCTGTCCCACCCCAATGTCTTCACTCCCTCTTCCCCCGCCCCCCCCCCCCCCACACACACACACATGCTCACTCTTCCCTCTTTCCTGTGTTCTCAGTTTTTTAAGCATTTTTGGGATTGAGAACTTGAATGTTTCTGGATTAGTGTACAATATATGTTCAGACTCAAGTGACTGTGTGTCAGCAGACTCTACTGATGCTTCCAACATTCCAAAAGAGGCCTCAAATCTTTTGCAACAATCACCTTATCAGTGATGCATGAAACCCGAGATGACTGAGTTTCCAGTTGTATGTATTGTCATCGAAGTCCCAAGAGGTTGCTCTTGACTTAAATATGCATTTGTTTCAGCATTCCTTGACCGACATACTAGTCCTAGGATTTGCCTTTGGGATTTTCTAGTACATACCTGTGAAACTTAATGTTGATGATCCTTAATTCTCTATTGAATTACTCCACCAACTGCAAGTAATCATGACAACATTCCTTTAGAGTGCACTGCGTCCAAGAAAAACTTGATTGAGTTTTTTTTGAAGAAGTTACAAAGAAGATTGATGAGGGCAGAGCATAGATGTGATCTATATGGACTTCAGTAAGGTGTTCGACAAGGTTCCCCATGGGAGACTGATTAGCAAGGTTAGATCTCAAGGAATACAGGGAGAACTAGCCATTTGGATACAGAACTGGCTCAAAGTTAGAAGACAGAGGGTGGTGGTGGAGGCTTTTTTTTTTCAGACTGGAGGCCTGTGACCAGTGGAGTACCACAAGGATTGGTGCTGGGTCCCCTACTTTTTGTCATTTATATAAATGATTTGGATGTGAGCATAAGAGGTACAGTTAGTAAGTTTGCAGATGACACCAAAATTGGAGGTGTAGTGGACAGCAAAAAAGGTTACCTCGGATTACAACAGGATCTTGATCAGATGGGCCAATGGGCTAAGAAGTGGCTCCTTGAAAGTGGAGTCGCAGGTCGATAGGATAGTGAAGGCAGCGTTTGGTATGCTTTCCTTTATTGGTCAGAGTATTGAGTACAGGAGTTGGGAGGTCATGTTGCGGCTGTACAGGACATTGGTTAGGCCACTGTTGGAATATTGCGTGCAATTCTGGTCTCCTTCCTATCGGAAAGATGTTGTGAAATATGAAAGGGTTCAGAAAAGATTTACAAGGATGTTGCCAGGTTTGGAGGATTTGAGCTATAGGGAGAGGCTGATCAGACTGGGTTTGTTTTCCCTGGAGCGTCAGAGGCTGAGGTGTGGCCTTATAGAGGTTTACAAAATTATGAGGGGCATGGATAGGGTAAATAGACAAAGTCTTTTCCCTGGGGTCAGGACGTGCAGAACTAGAGGGCGTAGGTTTAAGTTGAGAGGGGAAAGATATAAAAGGGACCTAATGGGCAATTTCTTCATGCAGAGGGTGGTACGTGTATGGAATGAGCTGCCAGAGGAAGTAGGAAGTAGTGGAGGCTGGTACAATTGCAACATTTAAGAGGCATTTGGATGGGTATATGAATAGAAAGGTTTGGAGGAATATGGGCCTGATGCTGGCAGGTGGGACTAGATTGGGTTGGGATATCTGGTCGGCATAGATTGGTTGGACCGAAGGGTCTGTTTCCATGCTGCACATCTCTATGACTCTATGAAATTCTAGGTATTGAATTCACCAACAGTTAAATTAAATCCATTGCAGTAAAGAAATGTATTAGACTTTTGTACATCTTGGGGGAGAAATTAGATGTTTAGTTCTTTGAAAAATAATTGCACCAGAGATCTATCCTGTAATTTCTCACAATGTTCTAAATTCCTTAAAATAGAAAACAATTAAATACTTAAAGAAAATCATTCCATTATAAGTATCAAAAAAAGTCAAAGAATAAGTCTGTATTTAATATTTGATGTCCCTTACTTTATTTCCAATTTATTCAATTTGTAACAAAGGCTGAGAAGTTGTTTACCATTGTCCTTTTAAATTTTTCAGCTGTGATGCAGTTGGTCACCGTGTCTTTGATTCCAAGGTTCCTGGTTAAAATCCCATTCCAGAGTTTGAGCACCAAAATCAGGCCTGTCAATGCATGACTGAGAGAGCAGATAGGCAGGCTGGTTAAGGTGTTTCTCATGCGAGCCTTCGTTGCTCAAACCATTGACTAGAGGAGTTGGGATGTATGTGAGCCCACTTTTGGAATATTATGTAAGTTCTGGTCGCCCTGCTATCGGAAGAATATTATTAAATTGGACAGGGTTCAGAAATGATTTTAAAGGATGTTGCCAGGACTGGAGGGTTTCGGAGAGAGGGAGAGGCTGAATAGGGCTGGGACTTTTCTCACGAGTGCAGGAGGTTAGGGTGTGGCCTTAGAGGTTTATAAAATCATGCGGGGCATAGATAAGATGAATAGCAAAATTCCTTTTCTGAGGATAGGGGAGTTCAAAACCAGAGGGCATATTTATAAGATGGGAGAAAGATTTGAAAGAGACTTGAAGGGCAGCTTTTAGGTGGGTAAATGAATGGCCAGAAAAAGTGGTAGATCCAGGTACATTTATAACATTTAAAAGAGGTTTGGGCAGGTAGATGAACAGGAAACATTTAGAGGGATATGACCAAACACATGCAAGTGGACCTAGTTTAGTTTGAGGAACTTGGTTGGCATGGATGAGTTGGACCAAAGGATATGTATCCATGCTATATGACTCTGAGTACAACACCGTCAGAGGGACCATCTTTTGGTTGAGTTGTTAATCCAAGACCCAAACAAGGATGGACTGGAAAGATCTGATGATGATATTCTGAAGATGAAAGGAAGAATTAGCTCCAGTATTTCGGTCAATATTTATCCTTCAGTGAATATCACAAAGTAGGTTACAGGTCATCACTTTTTGTGGGAATTTTCTGTGAGCATGTTGGTCACCACACACAGACCACATTGCAGAAAGTATTTCATTGGCTTAAAGCACTTTGAAATATTTGAAAATCATGAAAGAACTTTGTATTTTGTTCTTTTCTGGGATGGGATCATTGTTTGGTAGGCTGACATTCATTCCCATCCCTAGTTGCCCTTGAGAAGTTGATAGTAAACTACCTCCTTGAACTGTTGCAGTCCCTGAAGTGTAGTCCCACCCACAGTGCTGTTCGGAAGGGAATTCCAGGATCTTGACCTTATAACAGTGGAGGAAATGATGATAGAGTTCCAAGTCAGGATGATTGGAAGGGAACTTGCAGGTGGTGATGTTCTCATGCATCTGCTTTCCTTACCCTCCTTCATGGTAGAGTCTGTGGGTTCATGGCTGTCAAAAAAAAACCTGGGTGAAATACTGCAATGCATTTTTAGATGATTTACATGATATGAGCAGCAGTGGTTTTATTTGATTTGATTTATTAATGTCACATGCTGAGATACAGTGAAAAGTTTTATTTTTCCTAATATCCAGACAAATCATACCTTACAAAAGTAATAGAACAGAATGCAAAATATTGTGTTACAGCTACAAAGAGAGTGCAGAGAAAGATTACCTCTGATGTATAAGAGGTCCCTTCATAAGTTTGATAATAGTGGGGAAGAAGCTGTTGCTGAGTCTGTTGGTAGGTAAAGGAGTGAATGTTGAAGCTTGTTGATGGGATACCCTTCAAGCAGTCTGCTTTTATCCTTGATTGTGTCAGGCTTCTTGAGTGTTGTTGGAGTTTCACCCATTCAGGCAAGCAGAGGGTATTCTGTTACATACCTGACTTGTGCCTTGTGGAAAATGAACAGGCAATAGGGAGCCAGTTGAGTTACTAACCACAGAAGTTTGAGCCACTGACCAGCTTTTGTAGGCACAGTATTTTAGGAATCAAGAAAATCAATAGTGTCAAAAAAGTTTTTCCAGTTGGGCATGGAAGACCTAATGCATATATTCACAAGTATCTTTTTAGTGCATAACTTAGGGTGGAGCAAGAACATGAGCCATAGTGAATTCAATAAAATCCTGAAATCACTTGTCACTAATATGACTGTGTGGTGTAACTATTGTTCATGTTTCATTTAGCTCATAGTCTCAACTCTTAATTTCTTCTTTTTTCCAAAGTAGCTAAATTTTATGCAGTGTGGTGAACTTAGATAGCTCTGTCCAATCTTCAATGAGATGATGTAAGGATGGTGTCAGCTTCAGAGTTGGGAAGTCATGTTGAGGTTGTACTGGACATTGGTGAGGTCTGTTTTTGAGTACAGTACTGTATCCAGTTCTGGTCACCCTGTGCTTGTTGTAAGAAGGATATTATTAAACTGGAGAGGGTCCAGGAAAGATTTACCATGATGTTGCCAGGAATTGAATGTTTGAGATACAAAAGTAGACTGGACAGGCTTGAACTATTTTCACTGGAGTGTAGCAAGTTAAGGGCTGACCCTTATGGAGGTTTATAAAATCATGTGGGTTACAGAAAGGTAAATGATAAGGTCTTTTACGTAAGGTGGGGAAGTTCAAAACTAAGGTGTATATTTTTAAGATGAGAGGAGAAAGATTTAAAAAGGACATGTTAGATAACTCTTCTACACAGAATGGTTCGTGTGTGGAATGAACTGCCAGAGAAAGTGGTGGACGCAGGTACAATTACAATTTTCAAAAGACATTTGGATAAGTTCATGAATAGGAAAGGTTTGGAGGGATATAGGCCAAGCACAGTCTGGTGGGACGAGTTTAGTTTAGGATTATGTTTGGCATGGACTGATTGGATCAAAGGGTCTATTTCCATGCTGTATGACTCTGTGTCTGATATATGCAAACATCTATTTTAGCAGCATATTTTTCCACATACTTTATTTGGAGACGAGCACTAAATAAAAGCGCTTCTAAGTGTCATTCAGTATTTCATTGAATTTTTCTGGATTAACTTTGTGAAAAATGATCACTGGTAGAAAGTATTATTTGGATGACTGGCTCTATGTGCTTTGAACTCTTGTTCCTATTCTCTGAGCACAGTGAAAACAACTTTTTTTTTTGGGTTGTGAAATAATGATAAGCTAACACATGATTTGGAGATTCTCACTGTCAGCTTCAAAAGATAATGGTTGGTACTCTTTTGAATGATACGTCATCTGACCTGAGATCTTTTGAGATAGGTTGTTGATTCTTTATTGCACTTTTAGACTATTTTGCTCAGGAAATATTTGTCACCATTCATGAACTCTATAAATATTTTCTTATGATCATTAACTTAAATTGTTTATATTTATTGGGAAGAAATCCTTCACAATTCTGTAAATCTTGTCAGTTGGGACATCTATTATTCACATTTAGATTTTGATGTTATTTTCTTCAGTCTTGCTATCAGTTCAGCCTGGAATTGGTTGACTTGTGGTTACCAAAAATGGAACTACCTTGTTTTGACAGTGGTTAGCATTCTTTAATACCTTAGATATTGTGGTGTATTCCTTCCTGCTTCAGTCTGTGATCCACAGAAATTTAATTCTAAAATATAATTCCTCTTTTTGGAGTTCTGTTTACTGCTGGCCTTTCATGCTTATGATGGTCTATGAGTAAATTATTGTTTGAGTTCAGTATGTTTGACAGGACGTGAGCACCTGCTGCTTTTTGGTACTGCCTTTGTTATTTAAGTTTCACCTGTCTGGTGTGTATGATGTCATGCCACTTTTTTATTTTGAAAAACTATTGCCAGTTCATCTCCAAAGTATGTAAATTTCTACACTTTTCCTTTGTCTCACTAGTCTGTGTCTCTATAAGTTAACATTTGTTAAATCAGGACCATTTCATGAAAAGAATGGTTTAAAAAAAAATTGAATGAAGTTATTCATGTTTTACATTATAATAGAAAATATATGTACTTGAAATTAGTACCTGAGAGAATTTTAAAAGGGTACAAAAAGTTTTCACATTAGCTCCTTTAATTCCATGGATAAACGTGTACGGAGATGCAGGAGTGTCTACTTCTCAGCTGATTTAAACCAAATTTTAAACTAAGGTAACAAAGGTGGCTGGAAATTCAGTTTTAGCTTGTTGTTCGGAATAATGCCAAAAGTGTGCATTTCATTCCAGTCCTAGTTGCAATAGAAGTAGGACCAAATTCCTCATCCTACTCCAGTGAGTGGAATGCAATGACAAACCACTATTGACAAAACCTGCCAAGAAAATTGCTCCAGATGAAGCAGACATTGAGCAAAGGACTTGATCTAGGCAGGTAAATAGGAGTAATGAATGGAGAAAGCATAAGATTATTGAAACAGTACATTTTCCTTTATCACTTGATCCATTATGTAACAATTGGTCATTTTTGCTGGATTTAATAGAACATTTAACATTATCAGCCAATAACTACTCTTCAATGTTTAATTTTTTTTTAACATGGCAAGTTGTTGGAAGTGTGAGGATGTCACAGCCAGGGAAACATTATAGATGTCAGTTGGCAGGACGAACAACTATATGCATTCCAAGCTCATCACATTGAAGGATTGTGAATCTTGCAGCTTCATGACTGGAACAAGTATAGCTGGCAAGGTGAATTCGGTGTCAGTCATGTGCAAAGAAATAAATAGATTAAACCTTATTTATTCATTCGTGGGACATTAGCATTTATTTCCATTCCGAGATGACCTCTAAAAGGAATTGTTGAGCTGCTTCTATTGTTCCAACTTCTGGAAAAACAAAATCCCCGAGTACATAGTGCTGCTACTGAGTATTATTGCTGGAGGGAGTGAATTTTTGCAGATGTTGTTGCAGTCATGTGTGCTGCTTCGACCTGGATTATGCCAAGCATCCTGAGTGTTTTTGGAGCTCCACTTATCCAGGCAAGTGGAGAGTATTCCATCACACTTCTGACTTCTAGCAGTTCAATTTCTTAGTGAGCTTTGAAAAGAATTGTAGTGCAGGTTGAGGTTCTAGATGTAGGTTTGCTCGCTGAGCTGAAAGGTTCATTTTCTGCTGGCTCTGGAGTGAGCGATCAAGTCCATGTGGCAATTTGTTTTGACATGCAGGCTGTTGTATTCTTTACCAGTCCTAGGTTGCTCACTTGCTGTCCTATGCCAGCATCACCCCATTAAAGGCACCATGAGCTGTTTTCAGTATACATTTATGCTCCTTGGATGACTGAAATATCTTCATTCAAGCTTAGTGGATAATACAGGTAAAATTTGAGTCTGTTAAGCCTCTTATTTCTGACAAGAAGGTCCCATTCTGCACATTTAGATTTGTTGAGATGGTTTGAACTCTGAGAGAACCAGTTGACAACAAAAGCTGAAGCAACCACTTGCATAGCCACTTGAAACTCACGGTGCAACTGTTCAGTCAGTGGAGGTTTCTTCATGCTGGAGCGTATTCTTGCATGCTGCATATTGTTATTTGACCATCCAGTGTGGTCAGTCTTACGACGTAGGCGAAACTGACCAGGAAGGTATGAAGCAAAGTTTTAGATTGTCAGACAGGGAATATATCAATGCCCGGCTTTCTTCGATTTATCGCTGAACATTCTGTTTACAGCTGGATTGAAATTATGTTTTGGTAGCAGAAGATATCAAGTCAACAAGCAGGCAGAAGAGAAACACATTCGAGAGTGGGGTGCTGGAAAAGCACACCAGGTCAGGCAGCCTCCGAGGAGCAGGAGAATTGACATTTCGGGCAAGAGCCCATCATCAGGAATTCTCGGATGTTGCCTGACCTGCTGTGCTTTGCCATCACCCCACTCTCGACTCTGATCTCCAGCATTTGCAGTCCTCACATTTTCCTCTGAGAGAAACACAGCAGGGCAAGGATTTGACTTCCACTTGTTCTCACTGATCAGATTTTGCCTTTGAAAGGAAGGTTGTTGAGTTGACAGTCTCCAGGTAGGTCTTCTGTGTGAGGAAAAGAAGGCTACTGAGAGAGTGTTCTTTGATTCCTTGTTGGAATCTAAACGAATTATCGCTGAACTTAAGTCTTGGAGATGCTTCACTGAGGCATAGACAGATAGCCAATGTCATAGTCGACACTCAGTTGAAATCAGATACCAGGATGGTAACTACTGACTGTTTCATCAGAGAAGGCAGTTAAATGAAGCATGTTAATGTGGGGTGTTTTGGCCCATACTGGGTGAGGACAGCATGTTTCCTTCCCTAAGAGATCATAAGGTGTAGAAGCAGCAATAGGCTGTTTAGCTTATTGAGTCTATTCTTCTATTCAATGAGATCATGGCTGATCTGATAGCCCTAATTCCATTTTTCTGTCTTTATCCGATGAATGTTAATTCCCTTAGTGATTTTTAAAAAAAGTCTGTGTACCTCCGTCTTGAATATACCTAATGATGCAGCTTTTCCAACTTCCTGAATTTAAGAAAAAAATTCCACAAATTGAGGGAAGAAATTCCTCTTCATCTCCATTTAAGAAATCAATCTTTCTGCATCTGTTCTTTTAAGTCCCTAAGAATCTTGTATGTTTCAATAAGGCCGTCTTTCATTCTTTAAATTCCAATGAATATAGGCCTAATCTATTCAACCTCCCCTCATAAGACGATCCCTCCAACAGTGAACCATCTGCATTTTTCTGGCAATCCAATAACTTCATGCTCTTTGTATATTTTTAAGTGGGAATTTAAAATTCACTAACTGCAAGGGTGCAATTCTGATTCTCATGCTGTGATGTTCAAAGCCCAATTACTGTATATGGATAAAAATGACAGTATTGCAGGTGAATTGGTTCATGCTAATTTAAAGGAATGGTTTGATATTTTAAAGAGCCCCTCTGACAGTGAGCCAGCTGCATTTTTCTGGCAATCCAGTATCTTTGTGATCTTTGTATATTTTAAAGTAGGAATTTAAAATTCACAAACTACCAGGGTGTAATTTTGGTTTGCGTCCTGCGATTTTCAAAGCCCAATTATATACAAAGACATAGCACAGTATTGCAGGTGAATTGGTTAGTATTAATTTAATGGAATGGTTTGCCATTTTTAAACATGGAAATAAAACCAAGCATCATGTTAGTGTTAGGTAGTATATGTTACTGTTAGTTCAAGATGTATGCATTTGTGCATGGAATGGTTGCTTGTGGTGTTCGAGAGGAGAAACACCAGAACCTGTGATTTCCTTCCATGCCTCTGGCAAAACTCCACTAGTCACATTTTGTCAAGCTGAAATAACTTCAGTCTCCGGACTGGTAGGATCCACAGAAATTGTTTAACAGGGAGAGATGAACGGCCAAAGTTAGAAGAGAAAGCAAATTACTGAAAAAGGCATGGAGACCATATACCAGTGAAGTCACAAGGGATTTTGACAAGTTTGAATAGTATTTATTTTAATGCAAGGAGTCTGATAAACAAGGCATATGAGTTGAGGGCACAAATTGAAACATGACTGTTTGGTATTGCTTTCCTTGTGACATGGTTGAAAAGAGGGCAGGATTGGTGGCTCAGTTGTCAAAGATCTTCCAGCACAACAGGGAAGGAGCTAAAAGAGGATGGGGTGTTGCAGTCTTGATCAGGGAATCAATAGCAGCAGTAAAGTGGCATGACATCTTAAAAGGATTCTCAGGTGAAGCGATAGGAGTAGATAAGAAACCAAAAAGGAGCCATCACATTGCTGGGAGTGTGTTGTAGGCTCCCTAACAGTCATCGAGAAATAAAATACCAGATACATAGGCAAATTTCAGAGAAGTGTAAAAGTAATAGGATTAACTGGAGTAGTCATAATGTGAAAGGTTTAGAGGGTGTGGAATACTCTTAAAATACTTGCAAGAGACTGTTTTAAGCCAGTATGTTGAAAGCTCTACAAGGGACAGTGTGGTTCTGGACTTAATTTTTAGGAAGTGAAGCTAGGCAGTTAGTTCAAGTATAAGTGGGAGAGCATTTTATAGACAGCAATCGTAACTTTGTTAGATTCAAGATTGTTATGGAACAGAATAAAGATTTGTCCAAAATCGAAGTTCTAAACTGGGGGAAGATCGATTTTAATGAGATCAGGTGTGATTTGTCCAGGAAAGATCAAACAAATTGTGTATGAATTGATCAAGGTCTTTACATGTGAAGGGAGTATTTCCATGTGAAAAAAAATAGACTCTAGGGGTCAGAATTACAAGATGTGCTTCCTTGCTTTTTTTTTCTAAAGAGAACAATTAGGAAATGTTTGAGACAGTTAGCTCAGATGTATATCTAAGATGGCTTGGAATAGGACATTTCAGATACGGCTCGTCGATCTGTTTCCTTTTTTTTAGTCTTTTTACTCTTTTCCTTCTTTCTTCTCCTGGCCACGGACTTGTGCAGAGCTGGCAGAGTGACTTTCCAGCCTGACAGTGTAGGCCAGGTTGGCATGGTGAGCTTTCAGTGGCATGTGGCAGTTTTTTGGCCCGGTGTGACCTCATCATGGACTTCCGATCTGGAGGGGATTCCTGAAAGTGCAGTCCCACTGTGGCTAGATATTTAAGAAAGACTGTAGTGTTTGAACTTTCAGCTTTGTTTTTTTATTTACCACTTAAACTTAAGGTAGTCTGCACTGTATTACTTTTAAACTTATTTCACGTTTTAAGGCTATACTATGTCTTTTAACTTTGTTTTTCCTTTCTACCTTGTTCTTAAGATTCTGTATCTCTGTAATTGTACCTAGGATGGCAACTTTTGTGGCAACATTATACCCTTTTCACTGTACCCCTGTACAGTACACTTGAGTACGTGACGATAAAATCAAAAATCAAAAATTTAAAGTGTGAAAAAGAGAATAGAAAGATATGCTGAAATCTGAATTGATTTGGAGGTGATTCTGGTATGAACCCAATTATGTAAATAATGGACAAGCTAGATCGTTGTTGCCGTTGTGCATGAAGCACAACAATTTTTTACAGAATCAAATGTGCAGAAGAATTAAGAAGAACAAAAGAAGTGGCTGGGTTGAATTTAAATGCCAAAGATTTTTGTTAAACAAACATGACCAAATATGACTAATGGCTTCACTGAACAGGAAATATACATACTCTAAAGCATATATACTATCTATATATATATATATATATATATATATATATAAAACTCAGAGTTTAACATTCATGACTTATAGAATAAAATATGGTTGAACACACCACAGATTGCACTTTAAATTACGGATGCAGTCAAGAAACATCCCATCTGAACCTTAGTGACATTGTGGGTCACTAAATCTCATTAAACTCCCATCTCTTTTGTGATGAATACTAAGTTCTCCCTTTCAGAAATCTAAGCTTGGAATAACTTGAATGCCTGTGTAACTTGGACTACCTTGTGATTGCTCAAACTTTGGTAGTCCAATTTTTTTCTTTCGAGATCAAGTTCCACAGGGTACATAAGACTATTCTCAAACATCTAATTGCTACAAGCATGTAGTCAATACATCTCTCAGTTCAGCAAACTCATCTGCTTTCTCTGATCCCAATGTGGAGGTGCCAGTGTTGGACTGGGTAGACAAAATCAGAAATCACACGACACCAGGCTATAGTCCAACAGGTTTACAATCAGTTCTGCTTTAATGTGCCTTTCTTCAACGCAAATGGACTATAACGCAATTGAAGAATTTAGACCACGGAGTGGGACCATTCGGCGCAGCCATTTTGGCGCGGCCTGTTTGCCGCAGACCCCATTTAGGCGCAGAACTATTTCAATGCAGCTCATATTTATTCATTTTCAGGCTTAGTTGAAAGCATTAATGAAAGCAATAAAAATAAAAATGTTTATTCTCTTTCGTAAAAATGTTAAAAAGAAAACAAAATAAAAGAAATAAGTTAATTACGAAAAATCTAAAATATGACATTTATTCAAAATTATGGGCAATCCCTCGTAAGTACTCAACATCATTTCTCTCATTAAATCTTCTTACGAGTGTTTGTATTCTAGCGTTTGCTTCCCTGAATTTCTTTAATTTCAACGGAATATCGTGCCCTGCTACGAAATGCTCAAAGTAAATGTCCCTTCCTCTCTGAACTTTTCGTAAACTGTCAATAAATTTCCAAATAACTGGATGTTCCACTCCAAGTTCGCATTGTAATCTCCTGTGGGCAGCTTCTGCATGATTGTTTGTTCTGTCCTTATTGTTTAAAGTTCTTTCATCTAAATTCCACATTCCAACTGGAAAAAGCGGTAGACGCCTACCATTAAAGAAATTCAGGGAAGCAGATGCTAGAGTACAAACACTCGTAAGAAGATTTAGTGAGAGAAATGATGTTGAGTATTTGCGAGGGATTGCCCATAATTTTGAATAGACGTCATATTTTAGATTTTCTGTAATTATCTTATTGCTTTTATTTTGTTTTCTTTTTAACATTTTTACTAAAGAGAATAAACATTTTTATTTTTATTGCTTTCATTAATGCTTTTAACTAAGCCTGAAAAGGAATAAATATGAGTTGCACAGAAATAGTTCTGTGCCTAAATGGGTCTGCGGCAAAATGGGCTGTGCCAAACAGGCCGTGCCAAATCGCTCACCCCAAAATGGCTGTGCCGAATGGTCTTAAACCCTTTAGACCATGATTTGTCGATCGCGAACTTTCCATACCTGTATAGGCTATAACATGATCCTGGTCCCAACAGTTTAAATGGCGCTGCTGTAACGTGATTTTCTTATAACAAGTGACCACATGGGAACACAACTATCGCATTATATCAGAACCTACTGTATTTGAAATCTCAAGCTTTCGGAGCACTGCTCATTTGTCAGGTAGTGATGTCACCTGATTAAGGAGCAGCACTCCAAAAGCTTGCAATTTAAAAGAAACCTATTGGATGAAAACCTGCTGTCATGTGACTTCTGACTTTCTCTGATCCTAACATGTTGTTCATTGAACTCTTAAAGCAACATAGCCCCAACCTTATAAGCATAATAGATTTCCAAGTGCTTGAATTGCATTTATCCTATTTCTGCAGTTAAATTTTATGAAAGCTAAATCACAAGAACTATGAACTAGATAGTCACAGCACGTTAGCACTGACTAGTGTACAGTCTAGAACTGAATGGCCTGCTTCAATGCTATATATTTAGTGTAAGTGAGAAGTAATTTGATATTGATTTCTCTTTGATGCAAAGTAGTGCTGTACCACAGTTGTCACAAAATATCTCTGTTTGTAAGAGCTACACACTGAATTATTGTTTAAGCTTTACAAATATTAGCATAAAATATAATTTGTCTTGCATTTGTGTGTTGGATTTTATTGTTGCATTACATCAAAGTAGTATTAAATTTTGAAACACAACAATATTAAGTAATTTGTTCTTTATTTTAAAACATATACAATGAATAGACTTTGACTCTTCACAAATATTCCTTTGATATTACTGTTCCTTTCCAAACCTGACAGGAGAGGTTTATTCTGCGTGTGCTTGATGTTGTGAAAATGTGTTTGTTGGAATTCCTTTCTGATTTTTAGGATGAATGCAGAAATTGCATGCATCTGTTCTTTGAGAATGTATTCCTGTGTTGAATATCAGGACTATAGCTTTTCTGATGTTTGTAGCATGGAATTAATATAAGTGTTACTTACCTGATAACTCCAGTGTCTTTCACTCTCAACCACATCTCTCTATTAATATTTAACAGGGTATGCTCATCAAACCACTCAGGATTATTGATTACGCTGAATGTTTTGTCAACCAAAATATCCTTTGGTCACAAACTGAAGGACTTACAAATGCAGAGGAATAAATTCCTTCATGATTCATAAAAAAACTCTGATAATTTTTCATTTACTAATACGTGCGTCTATACGGTTGTTACACACTCAGTTCAATTATTTTAACCGAGTTTCAAGAACATATTTAGCATTAAAAACTTAATTTCAAATCACAAGAATGATCAGCGAGTGATCTCCACTTTTAGGTATCCATGTTCAGCAGCCCCACGAGCCAAAGTGGTAGCTGCTAATGTGAACATAGAGAATAAGAATTAGGCAAAGTTGCATTTTACTTTTGTTATAGAGAAGGCTGCATGCTGCAAGCAGAAGCATGGTGACTGTTTGCACAAAGTTGAAGTTTTTTTTTAAACAAAAGTCAATAATAGCACCTTTTCTGTAAATATCTCATCCCTTTTTTTTCGAGAAACATGATCATTCCACAATTAATTTGGCACATGGCCAAAATATTCAGTTTTGGCTTTGGAGCCCATCTGTTGATTCAGTTCCAAATCCTCTCAGCACATTATATCGTCACCCAGATATTTAATTGAAAAATCTGATTAATGGCAATGAGCAGACTTTGCACCCTGTCAGGGAAACTAAGAAAGTACCCAACTCTGAAGGGCCAATAGTTGACCCTCCAGCTATCTATGATTGGCAGCCCCATTGGCTCAGGTGGTAGTTGCTATTGTGAAAATCGAAAGCAAGAGCTGAAATGAAGATATTTTTTTTTTATTTTTGAGAAGATCACTGGCTTCTGCCATCCTGGACCAGCAACTTCTCCAGAAGATGCCAGTGGCTGCAGCTGTAAGCATCAGCCATTATTGATCTAAGAGGAAGAAGGGGTCTTCTGATTCACAAAGCATCCATCTCCCCATTCATGTCAAGACTACCCTGTTAATCAGGGCTATTTCCAAGCCTACATGGATTACCCTCTGAAAATTCCAGCTCTTGGGATTGGATATTTTGATGTATTATTATTAAGAATAATTGTTCTTAATTGGCTGCTGCTGCTGTTTCCTGGTAGGCAATTAGTCAGAACCCTATCCACTATTATGAGAGATATTTTGTGGTCAGGATCATTGCAGCGAACTGGCACAGAGATGGCTGCCAAACTCTGCATCCACCCATTTCCAGTCTCACTCTGATCTATTTAAATATGTATTTTGGATGAAATGCTCTATTGGATAATATCGATTTAATTGAGTGAAAAGTTTTAATTGCGCCCTCTTGGAGAAAATTTACAGAAATATTTATTCAATGACACTTGGAAATCCTGTTCCACTTTTACCACCTTAATTAAAATTAGGTATTACTGATAACAATGCAATTGACTAAAACATGGTATCGTCCAATATTTAATTCTAATCTTTTAGGGGACTGCTTACTTTCAAGTATTCTCCTTACCAGTGATTTTATTTTCATTGAATATACTTAAGATTAAGGATTTCTTGTGTACTCTGGATTATTTTGTTCACTGGTCCAGACAATAAGAGAAATTTGTTTATCAAATGCCAGTGTTGTAACATAATAGAAGATAGCTATAAAGAGAGCAGCATTAATTAAAGGAATTCCGTTATGAGTGATAGCCTATATAGTGAAAGCTATTTATCCATACTACAAACATTTAATGATTCTGCTGCGACCTCATTCAAATCTTCCCAATTTATCTTTTATTTGTGATCCAGTTTTCATTCTTACTCTGACATACTATAAATCCTGAATCACAAATCCTCTTCAAAGAGTTTTAGGTATTTTGGGGAAGTGATTTGAAAATGGTCAGAGAATGTGATTGTTTAGTTAAGTGTATGGTGCTAGATTTCTTAAATCTGTGCAGAGTTTTAAGTTAACTGGATGGAAGCCTACTAATTTGTACAATAAAGCTTTGTTTTGTGCATGTACAATGTTAGGATTAACTGTCTTCGTTCAAAGTTCTTGGTTATAAGTGTTGATATTTTCTTAAAATTCAACACAGCATTTTTAACACAATTTTTTTTCACAATTTAAAATGGTTTCTGTTAATCTTATGGTTCTAATATACCATTACTGTTATGGAGTTTGTAAGATTTCATGTCAGTGCTATATTTCCATAGGCAATACACAAATGGGAAATGTTTACGTTCAAAAAATTGTTCTGTTCATCATACTTTTTCAGTATTACCTTGCTGTAATAGCACACAATAATGGTGCTTCTAATTACTTGCAAATTATACAGTTATTATATTCATTAGTAATCTAATTGAAGTATTTTCTATGATTTTGAGTAATATTTCACAGCTGTAATTATACACAGTGATGACACTGAAGCTGAACCAAATTGTAAAATGGTTTCAATGCAATTATCATTTAATCTGAACAAATGTATGTGAATACCTATCCTATCCTTTAAGCTCTGATTTGACTTTAGCTAGTAAAGCCAGTATTGGTTATTAAACCTTTACCTCATGCATCAACCTAAATGTGAAGTAATTCCAGTCAAGTCAGGTTCAGAAAGCAGCTCAATTAAAGATCCTCTTTCCATGTTCCTCAACAAACCTAGAACTAAGTTAGATCCACCAGCCGGTGTGCTTTTACCGGAGTTTGACAGCTTCAATTGAAACCAAAGCATCTCCCCCTCAATGTTCCTTCCTCTTTAAATGTATTGCAATGAAGATTGCAATCACAGTGTGAATGCTGATAATTCACACTTTATGTTCGTGTTGATATCATATGCTTATACAAAGCTGATTGAAAAGCATCACTGAAATTGCCACAGCTTGTTATTCAAGATCATTTTATTAGCTGAACAGGTTCAAGATTTTCAGGCTGACTCCTATTGCTATTAATATTGGCTGCGCTTTCCATGCTGGTAGATTTGTAGTCATAATAGAGTATGTTTGAGAAATGAAAATGACCCCAAGACTCTTCACAGGAGTATAACCAAGCAAAAGATACACATCTCAACAGAGACATTGTAAGGGGGAAGTTTTAGCAGCGGAAGGAGCAGCATATAAATTTAGGGTTAAAAATTCAAGCTTGCGGGCAAGAGAACTGAATACACAGCTGTCACTAATATGGTGAAGTAAGTGTGAGGTGAATAAGCAACTATCTTTCTTTTAGTTATATATAATACGTACTAACGTGTTGTGTCACGCATTTGTAATATTGAGGGTCTGCAAATGAAGCACGTTAGTTATGCACGTTTGATCACAAATAATTTATGCAGAGCTTTGTCTCATAATGCAACATAAACATCCACACAAATGCTTTTATAAACTTAGTACTCATGTAAAACAGGTGGTTAACATCTGTTATGCTGGTTCTTGTTCCTTAAATGGTGTCTAATAGTTGCATCAAGTAGCTGTACATAGTCTTCAGCAGTTTCATTTTTTTATGTTGTCCTAAGGTTTCACCGCTGCTGCTATTAAATAATGTTAGCGCTGCACTTCATACATGATATTCATGTGTTTGGAAAAAAAAATGTGATATTTTCCTACATAGAGTTACAGAGATATTATAATATAGAAACAGACATTTCAGTATAACTTGTTGGTTTTGGTACATGAGCAGTAACAGCAGCAAAATAACTCTTGGGCAGTCTTCCTTCGCTCCTCGCAATGGACCTCTATCTTTGGTCAATTACATCCCTACAGCCTCCTTTTTACCCAAATCTTTCGTATTTCAGTTGAGGTTTCCCAACTCTATTTATAGGTGCATTTTTAGCCCTAATTTTAAGCTAACTACTTGTTGTAACCAGTGGAGCCATGAAGCAAGTTTTGTGCAGGGCAGTTGTTTTTTGGTTACTCTGCCTCCTGTCTGGCAAAGTTCCAAGTCCAATATTTTATTTGAATCCAGAGACCAAGGTTAGTGCTGTTGGGATATATAGATTTAAATCCACTCGCATTAGCTAGCAAAATTTAAATCAGTTGTTAAATCTAGAATTGAAAACTAAGTTTAATAATGGTGGCCACGGGAATATCATAGTTTCTTGTGAAAAGTGAGCCTTCTGGTTCACTATTGTCCTTCAGAATAAGAAACCTTGCCTCATCTGGGCAGCATGACTCCAGACCTTCAGAAATATGATTGACTCGTAAAAACCTTCTGAAACGACCCAATAAATACTGAGTTCCAGGGCAGTTTGGGATGAGTATTGAATGTTGTCGTTGCTGTTAAAGCCCACAGCGTACCAAAGAATGGAAAGAAAAATGCATCAGGAATTCACTCATCTGCCACATCTGTCTGCAAACTTGGAGAATGAGTTGTCAAAAGTCCAAACTATCTTTACCTATTGTTACAAAGACAGTTCAGATTTAAATTGTGTGTAGGACATGAAATTGAAAGTTTGTAGAATGAGGAAATTGTTTTAGGTTTTATAGGTATACAAGATGTGGTTTCATTCAAAGAGATTACTGAAAGTTTACTTTGGACACTGACAATTATTTTTTTAACAAGGCTTCTTAGAAATCACATGACTGGTAGTAATTGCTTGAGTGCTACCAGTAACTGCTTAAAAACAAGCTGAGTTGGAAAACTGTTGGCAATTAACAAGCTGCTCAGCTGTTCTCTCCCATTCCTCCTTCCACAATTTTTAAGTGGACCCCTCCAGCATCAATCATAACTCTGCATCAACTAAACCTATACTGGGATTTATGACTTCAACACTGAGCTCTTTAATTGACTACATTCTATTTCCCAACAATCTAGCATCTATGCATCCTCAGTAATGCCACGTAACCAGACCTGTATAATTTGAGGTTTCCCTGTGTTTCATTCATACACCCACTTCAATTTCAAATTACATAGGGTCACAGAGTCATAGAGCTGTACAGCTTGAAAACATTCGCTTCGGTCCAACTCGTCCATGCCATCCAGATATTGTAAATGCCATCCGTTTGCCAGCATTTGGGCCATATCCCTCTAAAACCTTGCTATTTGTATACCCCTGTCTTTTAAATGTTATAATTGTACCAGCCTCCACCACTTCCTCTGGCAGTTCATTCCATATATGCACCACCCTCTGTAAAAACGTTGCTCCATACATCCCTTATAAATCTTTCCCCTCTCACCCTAAACCTCTTCCCTCTAGTTTTGAACTCCCCACCCTGTGGAAAAGATCTTGGCTATTCCCTCTAACCAAGCCCCTGCTGATTTTATAAACTTACTTATGGTCACTCCTCAGCTACCACCACTCCAGGAAAAATGGCTCCAGCCTAATCAGCTTCCCCCTGCAGCTCAAACTTGAGCAACATCCTTATAAATCTTTTCTGAATCCTGTCAAGTTTCACAATAACCTTCTTATAGGAGGCAGACCAAAATTGACCAGAATATTCCAAAAGTGACCTAACCAATGTCTTGTACAGGTGCACCATGACCTCCCAAATCCTTTACTCAATGTACTGGTTAATAAAGGCAAGCATACCAAATGTGGTCTTCACTATCCTATCTACCTGGGATTCCACTTCCAAGGAACTATGAACCTGCACCCATAGGTCTCTTTGTTCAGCTACACTCCCCAGGACCTTACCATTGAGTATAGAAGTCCTGCTCTGATTTGCCTTTCCAAAATGCAGCACCTCACATTTATCTGGATTAAACTCCCATCTACCACTCCTCGACCCATTGTCCCATCTGATCAAGGTCCTGTTGTACTCTGAGGTAACCTTCTTGGCTATCTGCTACACCACCAATTCTGATGTTATCTGCAAATTTACTAAGTACAGAGAAACCCCCATTATCTGAAGGGCACGGACAGGGAGTATTTTGTTCAGTTAATTGAATGCCAGAAAATCGATGCTGGCTAACATAGTTAGCCATGCATCGGGACCTTGCAACCTTGTTCGGTAATCCAAAATTCAGTTAATCGAATGCTGGATAATAGAGGTTCCTCTGTATGCCACCTATATTCACATCCAAATGATTTACATAAATGACGAAAAGCAGTGGACTACTGGCCACAAGCCTCCAGTCTGAAAAGCAACCATCCGCCACCACCCTCTGTTTTCCACCTTTTGAGCTAGTTCTGTATTCAAATGTTTAGTTCTGTCTGTATTCTGTGATCTAATCTTGCTAAACAGTCTACCATGCGTAACCTTTTTGAACACCTTACTGAAGACCATATAGATCACGTCCACTGCTGTGCATTCATCAATTTTCTTCATTACTTGTACGAAAAGATTTGAGCAAGTTAGTGAGACATGATTTCCCACGCACAAAGCCATGTTGACTATCCCTAATCAGTCCTTGCCTTTCCAAATGCATATAACTCCTGTCTCCTCCAACAACACACCCACCACTGATATCAGAGTCACGAGTTCTCTGGCATTTCCTTACCACATTTCTTAAACAGTGGCACCATGTTAGCCAACCTCCAGTCTTCTGGCATCGCACCTGCGGCTATTGATGAAACAAATATCTCAGCAAGGGGCCTAGCAATCACTTTCTAGCTTCGCACTGCGTTCTAGGGTACACCTGATCAGGTCCTGGGGATTTATCAATCTTTATATATTTTATTACTGGGGTGGTAGTGTTGGATATTTTATAGACATTTTTCCAGATGTCACTATTTATTTCCCCACATTCTCGACCTTCCATGTCCTTTTCCACAGTAAACACAGATGCAAAATAATCGTTTAGAATCTTAGCTATTTCCTGCGGTTCCAAACAAAGGCAGCCTTGCTGATCATTAAGGGGCCGTATTCTCTCCCTAGTTACTCTTTTGTTCTTAATATAATTGTAGAATTCCTTTATATTCCCTTAACCCTATTTGCCAAGGCTATCTCATATCCCCTTACATCAATCTCTGCATTAAGTTTTTTTCTGTTTGCTAATTTTCTCTCATGAGCCAACTCCTTGCAATTTTTTTTAATCTACTATGAATGATTCCATTGACATCATCATCTTGACAGACCTGGCTGAATGGATTTAATATGTTCTTCCTATTTGGAATCTCTTGTCCAACTACAGATCTTAATGCTTGTCTCATCCACACTATCTGCGTAATTTGTGGCTGTTACAACCAGATGTCACTTGGGCTGTCCCTTTATTCCTTTGGAACTTTCTCATCTTTTGAACATCTCATTTTGTTCCACTCCTCCTCCTCTAAAATCCTCTTCTCTCCACCTATCTATGCTAATTTTCTCAATAAACTATCTTCACTGCTTTTCTATTTCAATTTCTAAACAAAGGGATTTCTCATATAAAATTATTTCAGTCTGCATCTCAGTTCATTCATCTCACCCTCTTCTGAGTTCAATGTTCTCTTATCCATCTTTAATCTCTCCTTCCATAAAAACTTTTGAAGCCATATTCAGGATCACCTGCTTGACCTTGCCGTCCCATTTGGCCTCACTGTCTCATAGTATCAATAGCAGATAAGGCCATGTCCAAATACTTCCTTATATCACTCTACAGACATATCCTGCTTCCCAGGAGAAAGTGAGGACTGCAGATGCCGGAGAATCTGAATCAAGAAGGGTGGTGCTGGAAAAGCACAGGTCAGGCAGCATCCGAAGAGCAGGAGAATTGACGTTTTGGGCATAAGTCCTTCATCAGAAATGTGGAGGGGGAAGGAGGATGAGAGATAAATAGGGGGAAAGGTAAGTGGAAAGGCGATAGGTGGATACAAGGGCTGTAATTGTGCTAAGTCAGTGGAGCGGATAGGTGGGAAGGAAAGTGTTCCAATAGGACAGGTCAAGAGGATGGTGCCAAGTTGGTGGGTTGGATCTGGGATGAGATGGGAGAGGAGATTTGGAAACTAGTGAAGTCGATGTTGATGCTGTATTTTATGAAGGATCCCAAGACGATGAGGCAATCTTCCTCCAGTCGGCGGGTGGCTTTGATTTGGCTCCTCCACCTTCCTGATGAAGGGTTTATGCCCAAAATATCGACTGTCCAGCTGTTTGGATGCTGTCTGGGCTTTTGTGCTTAGCCTGCATCCCAGTCAACACTATTTCTTCCTGTGATAGGTAAAGTTATCATAGTCGTTCTGGACCATATGGTTAGTCTCTCATTAATAGTGGTTTAACCTGTGGGTTACCACCCCTCAAGTGAGGGGAGAGGTTAGACAATGTGGGATTTGAGCCTGTACTGTTAGCATTATTTTGCATTGCAAACCACCTCTCCAGCCACCTGAGCTAACCTTTTCAGAACCTTTTCTCAAAAATAAATTGATGAAGATCTCCCAGTCTTGCAAATCACCGTCTGTGCAATTCCAATCCTCCTGTATGTTTTTTTTTTCCCCAAAGTCCTATTAATATACTGTTCCTTCCAAAATTCAGGCCCATATTTCCAAAGACTTCAGAACTGAGTTCCTTCAATCAGATTCCTACTACAGAAACATAGAAAACTGCAGAATAGATACCGATCTTTTGCATTGAAATGCAAGGTCAGTTAATTCTAGATAAATATGGTTACTTGCATATTCAAATAAATGATAATTTATAAAGTTATGGCAAAACTCATATGAAGAAAAGACTTCAATTTGTCATTTATATCTAGGCCAAACATACTTTAAAAAAGTCATTACAGTCCTCTTTAGTGGTGATGTCTTGGGCACTGTAGCATCATAGAATTCCTACAATGTGGAAAGAGGCCAATTGGCCTGCAACGTTTGGACCGATCCTCCAAAGAGCATCCCACCCAGGCCTAGCTCCTGACCCTATCCCCAAAGCCCCACATTTGCCATAGCTAATCCAACTAGCCTGCACATCCCTGGACACTATAGGGTAATTTAGTTCAGCCAATCCACCTAACCTTCACATCTTTGATTTGGAGATGCCGATGTTGGACTAGGGTGTACAAAGTTTAAAAATCAGACAACACCAGGTTATAGTCCAACTGGTTTAATTGGAAGCACACTACCTTTCAGAGCGTCGCTCCTTCATCAGGTGGTAGTCCCAATCAGTATATTAATCAGTATATTAATAGGACTTTGGGGGGAAAAAAAACACATACAGGAGGATTGGGACCACCACCTGATGAAGGAGCGATGCTCTGAAAGCTGGTATGCTTCCATTTAAACCTGTTGGACTATAACCTGGTGTTGTGTGATTTTTAACTTCATATCTTTGGACTGTGTGAGGAAGCCGAAGCACGCAGAGGAAATCCATACAAACAGTCGCCAAAGATTGGAATTGAATCCAGGTCCCTGGCACTGTGCGGTAGCAGTGCTTGCCATTGTGTCACCACGCTGCTGTTAAAAATAAAACTTATAATTAGTATTGATAGTTACTTTTGTGCAGTGTTTCAAATATTTTTATCTTTTTAAAATCTCAAATGAAAATTGTAAGATGCTGTTTTATATGTGCAGTATTTAACTTCCCCTTTTGCCAATATGTCAGTTTCTTTTATATACTTAAGAAGATTAGGGCAGTGCATCACATTTTAAATAAAAACTGCATAAATTTGTGTACTGGACCCTTGTTGCTGCATGCTCGTTGAAGTGTTCATTACTAGATCATGTCAATCATACTTGATTTTCACATTGACATGATGTGATACCACTGCTTGTGTCTGGTTCAATCAGGCCTTGGAAAAAATAACTAAGAATGGGAATATCTTAATCAAATAATATTATGCAATAAAAAATGCACAGGAGTTGACATGAAAATAGTGAGGAGCAATTATTTCATTAGTTGATTAACCATAACATTTTGATGAAGTAGTTATAGTCAATTAAAATTCAATTTGAATTCAAAATGACAAAAAAACTCTGGTAATTTCTTTTTGTTTCAGCAGCCACAGCAATTTGAATTTTATTCATTCTCTAAAGTCTGCATCTATTCCTGTCTCAGTTTTGTTTAGACTTATTGTAAGCTTATTATAGTTAATCAAAATCCACAACTTTGAATGCCTAATTCATTATGGATTGAACATCTTATTTAAAGGATAATTTCTAAAATGTAATCATGAGATATACTTGTTGGCAGCATTTTATTGTGTGTTACATTGTTATGTCTCACATTACCTGCCAACGTGCCCATTTTTCAGAAACATCTGAACAGTTGTGCTTTCATATTTTCTGATATAAACACTGTGTTTATATTAATCTAAAGCATGTCTCCCTTTGCCCAAAAAAAATGGCTGCTCCTGCAGCTTTGTGTTTTACCTCCACAGACTTGTGGTTCTCTCTTTATTCTTCTCACCAAAGGACCATTTCAGATAGAGATTAATTAATTATTCTGTGAGCCAACATTCTATAGATATATTTAGAATTTTCCACAATAAACCAAGACCTAATGTTGCCGAACTCTTAAAACAGTCGTCAAACATTAACAGGCATATTTGGATTTCCAGTTCATTCCAGTTAATTTACTTCATGTGATCTGAGATTTGCTGATATATTGGGAGATGCACTGAATCATGAGCACTATAAATTTATGTAAAATCTCTCTGTTTATTCTGTAAAGATGAAACTGTAAAGTCTTGTCATACATTTTCTGTGATTGGGATACTTACATTTAAAAAAAAATCGAGAAGGGTCTCTGAAACTAATTCTGTGCAAATATCATAACAATAACATTTAATGCACATATTTTAAAAAGTTAACCTCTTGTCATCTTTATTGTTGGTATTCATTTCAGAACTCTATGTAGGCTTGAATATTGGAAATTGTGGATCAGAACACAGTAGGAGGGCTGTCTAAGAATATCATTTGTGGAGAATCGTCAATCATTGTTGAATAATCAAATTGGATGCATATTTAAATGTTTCACTTGATTATCTTTGGATATCAGGGAGGCTTTGTGATGAAAATCTGTCTGTGCAGTGAAAGTTTCTTGTTTAAACCCATGACTGTTAATCTGAGAATTTATTTCTACTAATTTGGGAGTCTAGACTACAACATAGTCTCAAGACTCGTCAAATGTTTGCATGCACGAAATCAAGAAATAATTCTGCACACAAGGGATAGTAGAAATTTGGAACTCTGTCCTTTTTTTAAAAAAAAGATAATTTGTCTATATCAAATCAGAGATTGATAGATTTTTGTTATTCGAGAAAGGTGGGTATATGTAGCTTGGTTTTATATTACTACTGGGGAAATGATTGTTGGGACGTGGGGCCAGGATAGAAAATGAGGTGAGTGGTGTTAGTGCCACGTCCATAGCTGCCCACCCTAGGGCAGTGCCAGTTAAATCTCTCCTCCCATTGCCATTAGATTCCCTGCATAGTATGGGAGTATATACTAAGTATCCAAGGTATCCCATCTAATAGATCTCAATCCGGATAAATATGGGATAACAATTTGGTAGGGCAAATATTCAGGGGATTACATGATGCATGGTAAGACCATGAGAAGCACTGAGGATCAGAGGGACCTTAGTGTGCATGCAGACCGGTCAGTTAAGTGTCAGCAAAGTGGATAAAGCGATTAAGAAGGCATATACCAAGCATGCCTTTACTAGCTAATTCATAGATTTTAAGAGCAGGTACATGATGCTGGAATTATATAAAATGTTTGGGTGGCCACAGCCAAGAGCATTGTGTGTAGTTCTGGAATTCACAATTGTAGGAGGCATGTGATTACACTTTAGATGGTGCAGCCGTGATTCACCAGAATGTTGCCTGGACTGAAAAGTTCCACTTATGAAGAGGATTTGGACAGACTGGCATTGTTTTCTTTAGAGCAGTGAAGATTGAGTATGGCAGATGATTGAGAGGTATAACATTATGAGGAGTATAGATAGGGTCAAAGGTAAGAAACTTTCATCCTTGATGAAGAAATCAGTGACCGGGGCATACATTTAAGGTAAAGGGCAAAAGGTTGAGAGGAGATGTGTGGGAAATCTTTGTCATCCAGAGCTTGGTGGGAATCTGGAACTCACTGTCTGTAAGGTTGGTAGATCAGAAACCATCATAATATTTAAGAAGTATTTAGATGTGCACATGTGATGCCAAGGAGTCCAAGACTTTGAACCAAGTGTTGAAAAATGGGATTAGAATAGTTAGGTGCTAATTTTAGCCAGTGTGAATGTGATGGGCCAGAGAGCTTTTCTCTATACCGCAAATCTCAAAAGAGAGTCTGGTGACATCAATTAACTGAGAACGCTAAGGCATCCACAGACTGTGCTCCAGCAGGGATGCAAGTCATCAGTTAAACAGCCAAGGTCTGAAGTAAAACTGAATATCTCCAAGACTCAATAAGGTCTTTTTCTTCTAAAACTGCACTGTTTGATATTTGTTTTTGTTCTAGACGTGCACCCATTTCTAAATTTTATTATTTTGTGTATGTGTGTTAGATGTCATCTTTTATTATTTTTCTCAATAAAATTTATTTATTTCACTGAAAAAACATTTCTAATTGTCGCCTTCATTTTTATTAGGTAAACTGCATTTTAACTGATATAGCTGTGGTGTAAAAATATTTCAATCTTTTTGGACCAGTGGAGTGCCACACAGATTGGTGCAGGGTCCACTACTTTTTGTCATTTATATAAATGATTTGGATGAGAGCACAAGAAGTATGGTTAGTAGGTTTGCAGATGACATCAAAATTGGAGGTGTAGTGGACAGCAAAGGAGGTTATCTCGGATTGCAATGGGAACTTGAGCAGATGGGCCAATGGGCAGATGGAGTTTAATTTAGATAAATGCAAGGTGCTGCATTTTGGAAAAGCAAATCTTAGCAGGATTTATACATTTAAAGGTAAGGTCCTGAGGAGTGTTGCTGAACAAGGAGACCTTGGAATGCAGGATCATAGCTCCTTGAAAGTGGAGTCACAGGTAGATAGGATAGTGAAGAAAGTGTTTGATATGCTTTCCTTCAGAGTATTGAGTACAGGAATTGGGAGGTCATTTTGCAGCTGTACAGGACATTGGTTAGGGCACTGTTGGAATATTGCGTGTAATTCTGGTCTCCTTCCTATTGGACGGATGCTGTGAAACTTGAAAGGGTTCAGAAATGATTTACAAGGATATTGCCAGGGTTGGAAGATTTGAGCTATTGGGAGAGGTTGAATAGGCTGGGGCTGTTTTCCCTGGAGCGTTGGAGGCTGAGGTGTGACCTCATAGGGGTTTATAAAGTCGTGAGGGGCATGGATAGGATAAATAGACAAAGTCTCTTCCCTGAGGTGGGGAGTCCAGAACTAGAGGGCAGAGGTTTAGGGGAGAGGGGAAAGTTATAATCGAGACTTATGGGGCAACATTTTCACGCAGAAGGTGGTACGTGTATGGAATGAGGAAATGGTGGAGACTAGTACAATTGCAACATTTAAGAGGCATCTGGATGGGTATATGAATAGGAAGGATTTGGAGGGGTATGGACCGGGTGCTGGCAGGTGGGCGTAGATTGGGTTGAGGTATCTGGTTCTCATGGGCTAGTTCGGATCGAAGGGTCTGTTTCCGTGCTTACATCTCTATAACTCTATGACTCTAACTACTGGGGCTAAAAAGAGGGGAACTGATTCACCCCATCTCACTTGGTTGTTTATTGTTGCACTGTAGATGATGAGAAGACTGTGGAACAGGAGGCACCATGTTGTATAGGGTCTATCTGTTTACTTGGACTCCACCTTGTGACCACTGAAGTCATAGCGATATTATTGCTTGCGTTAGAGGTTTATCTACATCATTGTCCAACCTGTCATTACATCTTCTCCCAAATATTTTCTTTGTTCCAAACTGAAAATGCTGTCAAAACGTTATTAGTTGAAATATTTAACTAAAGGCATTCCCATTGAGGATGAATTCATTTTCAGGCCCACCATTTTCTCCCAAAGTGCATTTTTCGTAATTTTGATTCTTGAAGTCTCTCAGTTGACCCTGAACTGGTTATTCAAAATGGAGTAAAAGGAAAATTACAGGAAGACAGGTCTGGTGCCATGCTTTAAGCAGCTGAACCAGAAAGATCAGCATTAGTATGAAACTCAAAAGTTCATAGCAGTAAAAGGACAGGTGCCCATGTGCTGCTGATTCAGAATGAAGATGGAAGGCTGTTCATTGAAGGAGTACCATTTCTACTTTACAGAATTAGCAAGTTTTGAGAATTTACAGAATGCTGATAACTTTCAACTCCTTCACAATGCCTTCCAATAAAAGGAAGATCTGACAACAAAAGACTACTGAATGGCATAGTTGGTTTGTCAAGGAAGAGCTGAGGAACATAATCATTTGATTGCACTAACAGGATAACATATTGAGATTCCTGTGCTACGTTTTCAATTCTAGGATGAAGAGATGAGTGGACCACCAGGAAGACAACAGGACTATAAAATCAAAACACTGAATTCTGGAAATCGGAAAGACTCAGAGACTGCTGGTGAAACTGAACATTTTGTGGAGAGAAAAATATGGTGTATATTTTGAGTCTAGTATGACTACTTCAGAGTTGAGAGTTTACCACTTCGAAGGATTTGTTCAAGGACTGTGAAGAATCAGTGAAAATCTTTTAAGAAATTGCTGCATTCACTGGAATAGTCACAGTCAAGACTCATCAGACATCATATGGAGCCAAAGCAATAAATTGTGAATGACAAAACAGAGCTTCAGAGTTGCCTGCTGACACATCTGACAGTATCTCTGGATCAGTGGGCTAAGACCCAGCATTTCCTAGGTTCTCATACAAAAGTACAACACTTATTAAATGTTTCACTAATGCATAAGAATTTTCCTTCATATGCAGATTTTCTTGTTCTTTGTAGTCTTGATCAACCACATCAAATGACATCACTGTGCTGTGAAATGAAATTCCAATGTGACCACCCATTAAAGCTGAAATGACTAGAATATCCATCACTCTTCAATATATTGTGGTCCTGCATTAGGGCTGCCAGTCACACAGACTGGCCTTACCTCAAAATCAGGCAAAAGGATTCTGCTGTCTTCGATCTGAAAGAATACCAGGAACCTTAACACACTGCATCAAGAAGTGAAGAGTCTGGTTCCACAGGATGTATTTCAAGACACAATCGAACTAGGCCTAATAATAACATGTTATCACCCTCTGGAGTGCCTGCAGGTTTGGAATCTCTGCAGGGGAAAGACGCTAGTCCTCTTCCAGCCCAATTAGACAGTATTCATAATGCTCATCAAATTCTTGGAAAAACTGAGAATATTTTTCACAAAATGCCATCCTTTGCTTTGGAACTTAAGTAGCATCTGCAATGGTTCTCTTAATGAGCACTATGATTCTGTGCAATTCTTGTGTTTTCCCCATTACTGTGAATAATGTTGCTGTTTCAGTAATCATCTACTGTCCCCTGAAGTGCCTCAAATGAACTTCCTTCACCACATTTCCCGATTTATGCATTTCAGAACATAACTGGAATAGTTTTATTGTTGTGGTTCTGTTCGCCAAGCTGGGAATTTGTCTTGCAAACATTTTGTCCCCTGTCTAGGTGACATCCTCAGTGCTTGGGAGCCTCGTGTGAAGCACTTCTGTGCTGTTTCCTCCGGCATTTATATTAAACGTTTGCAAGACAAATTCCCAGCTCGGCGAACAGAACCACAACAACGAGCACCCGAGCTACAAATCTTCTACCAAACTTGGAATAGTTTTATCTCACCTGGCATTTGCTGCTTTCTGAAATTATTTGTGCCTCAGTCTTGATCCTTTTCTGGAGGGAATAGTTCCTTATCCTCATAATTTTAAACATTTCTATCTTTCTGTCCAAAGAAAATGTCCAAATTATTCTATAATCATAACTGATATTTGTCATCCCTCAATTCTTGTAAACATCTTTTGCACTTTCTCCAATGCATTCACATCCTTCCTAAAGTGTAGCACCCAGAATTGTAGATAATAAATCTGTTGATATCTAACTAGTGTCTTTTAGAAGTTCAGCATAACTAACTTGTTCCTGTACTCTTTCCCCTTATTAATAATATGCTTTCATAGCTGCTTGCTCTAACTGTCCTGCCATCTTTGCTGACTTATGCACCCATAGACTTGTGTCTCTCAGCTATTGCTTTTGGTTAGTGCCTTTTATGATATAATGTTGTGATCAGCAATCACTTGCTAATGCGCATGATTGTTCACCTAGAAATTCCATGTCATGCATCCTTGCATGGCTGCTGAGCTCAATCCGAGAATCACATCTCCACCACTTATTTGGCAGATGTTTCCAAAAGGTGGAATTTGTCATTGTCCTCAGGATTACTGTCATTCCTATTCTGTGCTTCCTTCAGATGCGTTAACAACACAAGGACAGAACATTTGCTGACTGCAGTGTTTGTGTTTTTGACTCTTGTGAAAATACAAAGGAATAATTGATGATTTTGAATGGAAGAAAGTGATCTAAAACTGTCAGTTGAATGACGGGCAAAAGATACTGCAGGTTGGAAAATGAAGTTCAGTAATGATGTGGCGATGGAGAAATGATTGTGTGAAAATGTTGCATCTGTTCTGCTGTAAAATTGAGCTTTCTTTCCACCCCCCTCCCCCACCCCCCCCCCCCCCGGCCAAGTATCAGCCTTCAAACTAGGGCAACAAGTTTAATTGAATGGATTTGGTTACCATATGTAATGGCAAAAAGCTGATTGTAACCTATGTAACCTATATCATTGTCTCGCTAATATTATTCATTACATCTTGTGACTGAAATTTATATTTACCTGTTCTATCAGCAACAGTGTGGCAGATTTGGAGCCCAAGTCCTCTGATTCTCAAATTCATAAGATAAAGGTACAGATGCCATCGTGCTGGAGGACCGTGGGGCTGCTCTCTCATTGGAAAGAGATGACTATTAGTTGTTTACTCTGAGTGTCATTGTGTCTCAGGTGAGGGGAAAGTTTGAGAAGGAGGGTCCTTCATAGTAGGTGAAAGGAATTAACCTACGCTATTGGCATCACTGCAGGAGCAAACCAGGCAAAAGAGCCAACTAACCCTCTTTAGACTCCGTATAGTCAGCACATGCCATTGGTTCCACTTCCAGCAATCTGCTCCTATACATGAACAGTAATTTGGTGCAGAACTAAGGCTGAATATTATAATGACTGTCAACATTCTTCAGTTCGTAAGTGTGCCAGAACAAATTAAGATAATTTGATTAATTTAATTTTTTTCCAGAGTATACCACCAATCTCACAAATGAGTCCTGGTTGTCCTCATGATAAATTCTAATTGTTCTCATTTATAATTTTGAAAAATACTTTCTTATGCCTACAATAAATTTGCCGTTTATTCTCCTGATCCTACACTCACTTGGTTCATCCTTGGTTCATCTGAACCTACTGCTTTGGGTTTGTTTTGTTAGTTGAAGTATTTTGTCTAGCACTATAAAATGTCTCCAAAATGCTTAATTTGAATGTAGAATCACATTTGATTCACTCATTCCGAATAATGTTTTCTTCTGACACCAGGGATCAGCCTAATTAAAACGCACTCTTGAACTTGTTCCATGACTCTTGTGTACTGATAACAAGAATTATACATAAAATTCCCAGATGCATTCCAAATGGAGCCCTGCATGTTTCTTCATGATTCCTCAGATTGAATCTCAGCTTATTAGACAAAATAAACAAGATATTTGTCAACTTTGATTCAACTTCATTGTATTAAGGAAAGTCAGTGACCAGCTGGCAGGCTGGAAGGAAGACTGCCCTACAGCCATAGTATGATGTGGTGGCCTACGTTGCCTGAGAATTGGAGTTCTTTCACCCCTCTGCTCCAATCGATTAGCAGCTCCAGTAGCTCTGGCAATGTCTGAGGTTGTGGTGGGTGCTGCCAAGACTGCAAAAATTTGTACATTTGATTTGATGTCCAACGTTGAAGATGTTTGAAATCTTAGGAATAGTACTTTTCACATTTTAAAAATTTGCTCATCGATCAAATGAATCAAATCCAATATTATGATTTTGTTTTCCAATTAAAAGATAAGAACCAGAGAATATTGTCGTATTAGCTGATTGTTAATAGGCACATAAATGTGGTTGGCCACTTTCTTAATTTGAATGATGGTTGTTAGGATTTTGATCATGTGTACACATTTTATTGTTTTGTTATATTCTTTATTAATTCTTTATTGAATCTTTGTTGTAATAATAAAATTGAAAGTTGTTGAGGGTTATACTGTTCCAACTGCTGTTTTTAATACAAAGTTTGCTTTTACTTAACCAATGTGGCATCAATACTGTTACAGCATGGCAATGAACCCTTCTGCTAATTAAACCAAACACCCAGAAATCTGTTAAAGTATGAGTGACAGAAAACTCCCAGATTTCACTATTTTAAAAGAAAATCAATTTATTCTTTAAGTCTAAAAGTGAATATTAACCAACAGCTATTTACAACTCTAAGCCTATTTTTTCTTAACTGCTTGTTGTCTGCCTCCAACTCTATGACAATATACTGTTCCAGTAACAACCTGTATTAAAATTACATCAACTTAATTTCCAAACCACATAGCAGCTGTTGTCATCAGTGTTTATTTTCCTCTGGCTGAAGATTTCCCTGGGTCGGTTTCTGTCTTTTAACGCAGAGATGTTTGATGTGAATAAGGTACCTTTGATAGAGTGCGTTTGGAATGGCAGTTACTTTTTGTCTAACTTTCAAAATATCTTTTTTATACCCCAAACATCAGATCACCTCATTGGTTTGAGATTGGCAAAAACAATAAATTCAAACTTGATTGGGTTTTAGTATCCTGGGGCACGATTTAAACTGGTTAGATTTTAATTATGGTCAAAACAACTGCAGTATCTAGATTGCAGCCAAACATTACATATTTCAAATTTTCCAGTACACTGAGACTGCTAGTCAGTCACATGACAGGTGCCTGCAAGTTCTAGTGCAAAACAGCTTTCACTCTTTCCCAGATACAATACATGCCTTCAACTAATGAAGCTAATGCTTTTCCAAGGTGCAGAAGTATTTTTAAAAGATCTCTCACTAGAAACGTTTCTCAAAATAGCTTCAACCAGTATGACTCATTGATTTTTGACTGTCAAAGATAACTGCTGTGACATCGATTGCACAAAATGTTTCCACACATGAGGTATGTTTGCAATGGATTTTATGCCATTCTGTCAGATTCATGATTTTCTCTTTTGTTTTTGATGCAAATTTTAAACAATTAAAATCTGTTCCACATCTTGGTGACTGAATGAAACTTAGGTATCACATTCAAACCATTTGAAAGAATGAAGAATTAATGGACTCTAAAACTTCAAATTCTGAGAAATGACTTTTATTCCCAGTTCTTAATTAGACAATGAGCTTTAAGCCTGTTATTCAAGAATTTTCTTGCTTGTTGTGAAATTTGGTGTTGAATAAATCGTCCACAACTGTTAAGCCACTGCTGGAACTCTTGGAGTCATAGAGATGTACAGCATGGAAGCAGACCCTTTGGTCCAACCTATCCATGCCAACCAGATATCCCAAACCAATCTATCCCACTTGCCAGCACCTAGCCCATATCCCTCCAAACCCTTCCTATTCATATACCCATCCAAATGCCTTTTAAATGTTGCAATTGTACCAGCCTCCACAACTTCCTCTGGCAGCTCATTCCATACACATTTCCCCCCTCTGCGTGAAAAAGTTGCCCCTTAGGTCCCTTTTATATCTTTCCCCTCACACCCTAAACCTATGCCCTCTAGTTCTGGACTCCCTGACCCCAGTGAAAAGACTTTGTCTATTTATCCTATCCATGCCCCTCATAATTTTGTAAACCTCTATAAGGTCACACCTCAGCCTCTGACGCTCCAGGGAAAACAGCCCCAGCCTGTTCAGCCTCTCCCTGTAGCTCAGATCCTCCAACCCTGGCAACTTCCTTGTAAAACTTTTCTGAACCCTTACAGGTTTCACAACATCCTTCCGTTAGGAAGGAGACCTGAAGTGCATGCAATATTCCAACAGTAGCCTAACCAATGTCCTGTACATCTGCAACATGACCTCCCAACTACTGTACTCAGTAGTTCATACCAATAAAAGAAAGCATACCAAATGCCTCTTTCACTTTCAAGGATCTATGAACCTGCACTCCAAGGTCTCTTTGTTCAGCATCACTCCCTAGGACCTTACCATTAAGTGTAGAAGTCCTGCTAAGATTTGCTTTTCCAAAATGCAGCACCTCGCATTTATCTGAATTAAACTCCATCTGCCACGTCTCGGCCCATTGGCTCATCTGATCAAGATCCTGTTGTAATCTGAGGTAATCTTCTTTGCTGTCCACTCCACCTCCAATTTTGGTGTCATGTGTAAACTTAGTAACTGTACCTCTTATGCTCGCACCTAAATCATTTATGTAAATGACAAGAAGTAGAGGACCCAGCACCGATCCTTGTGGCACTCCACTGGTCACAGGCCTCCAGTCTGAAAAACAACCCTCCACCACCACCCTCTGTCTTCTATTTTTAAGCCAGTTCTGTATCTAAATGGTGAGTTCTCCTTGTATTCCGTGAGATCTAACCTTGCTAACCAGTCTCTCATGGGAAACCTTGTCGAATGCCTTACTGAAATCCATATAGATCACATCTACCGCTCTGCCCCCATCAATCCTCTTCGTTACTTCATCAAAAAACTCAATCAAGTTTGTGAGACATGATTTCCTACTCATGAAGCCATGTCGACTATCCCTAATCAGTCCTTGCCTTTCCAAATTCATGTACTCCTGTCCCTCAGGATTCCCTCCTACAACTTGCCCACCACTGACGTCAGGCTCACTGGTCTATAGTTCCCTGGCTTTTCCTTACTGCCCTTCTTAAAGAGTGGCACCACGTTAGCCAACCTCCAGTCTTCCGGCACCTCACCTGTGACTATCGATGATACCAATATCTCAGCAAGAGGCCCAGCAATCACTTCTCTAGCTTCCCACAGAATTCTAGGGTCCACCTGATCAGGTCCTGGGATTTATTCACCTTTATGCATTTCAAGACATCTAGCACTTCCTCCTCTGTAATATGGACATGTTGCAAGGTGTCACCATCTGATTTGCTACTTTCTATATCCTCCATATCCTTTTTCACAGTAAATACTGATGCAAAATACTCATTTAGTTTTTCCTCCATTTACTGCGGCTCCACACAAAGGCCACCTTGCTGATTTTTGAGGGCCCCTATTCTCTACCTAGTTATCCTCTTGTACTTAATGTATTTGTAAAAACCCTTTGGATTCTCCTTAATTCTATTTGCCAAAGCTATTTCATGTCCCCTTTTTGCCCTCCTGACTTCCGTCTTTAGTATACTCCTTCTGCCTTTATACTCTTCTAAGGATTCACTCGATCAATCCTGTCTATACCTTACATATACTTCCTTCTTTTTCTTAACCAAACCATCAATTTCTTTAGTCATCCAGCATTCCCTATACTTACCAGCCTTTCCTTTCACCCGAACAGGAGTATACTTTCTCTGGATTCTCGTTATCTCATTTCTGAAGGCTTCCCATTTACCAGCCGTCCCTTTACCTGCAAGCATCTTCCCCCAATCAGCTTTTGAAAGTTCTTGCCTAATACCGTCAAAATTGGCCTTTCTCCAGTTTAGAACTTCAACTTTTAGATCTGGTCTATCCTTTTCCATCACTATTTTAAATCTAATAGAATTATGATCTCTGTCCCCAAAGTGCTCCCCCACTTACACCTCAGTCACCTGCCCTGCCTTATTTCCCAAGAGTAGGTCAAGGTTTGCACCTTTCCTGCAGGTACATCCACATACTGAATCAGAAAATTGTCTTGTACACACTTAACAAATTCCTCTCCAGTTAAACCCTGAACACTATATGGCAGTCCCAGTCTATGTTTGTAAAGTTAAAATCTCCTACCATAACCACCCTATTATTCTTACAGGTAGCTGAGATCTCCTTTCAAGTTTGTTTCTCAATTTCTCTCTGACTCTTAGGGGGTCTATAATACAATTCCAATAAGGTGATCATCCCTTTCTTATTTCTCACTTCCACCCAAATAACTTCCCTTAACTATTTCCCAGCCTAGTTTTTGTGTGTATGTGTGTGTGTGTGTGTTGGGGGTGGAGTGTGGATGGACTTTTTTTTCATCTGAGGAATCAAGTCAGCTTTGGGTGACCAATAGAATCACAGTACAGAAGAGGCCATTCGGCCCACCAAGTCTGCACAGACAAAAACTACGTTTCTAGCACTTGGACCATAGCCTTGAATGCTGTGACATTTCAATCATGATTTGGAGATGCCAGTGTTGGACTGAGGTGTACAAAGTTAACCATCACATAACACCAGGTTGTAGTCCAACGCAATATAATTGGAAGCTCTAGCTTTTGGAGAGTCACTCCGAAATTGTGTACTCCGCAAACATCCGATGAAGGAGCAGCACTCCGAAAGCTAGTATTTCCAATTAAACCTGTTGGATTATAACCTGGTGTTGTGTGATTTTTAACTTTGTGACATTTCAAGTGCTCATCCAAGCACTTTATCAAGGTTGTAAGATTTCCTGTCTCAGAAACCCTCTGAGGCAGTGCATTCCAGATTCCCACCACCCTCTGGATGAAAAGAACTTGCCTGAAATCCCCTCAACGTCTTGCTCTTCATCTTGAAAATATGCCCCCTTGATACTGACCCTTCAGCTAAGAAAAACAGCTGCTTTCAATTGACTCTGTCCATCCCCTTATAATCTTGTACACCTCAATCAGGTCTCCTCTCAGTCTTCTCTGCTCTAAAGAAGACAACTCAAGCTTATTCAGCCTCTCTTCAGAGCTAAACTGTTCTATCCTAGGCACCATCCTGGTGAATCTCCTTTGCACACCCTCCAATACAGTCATAAAAAGCTGTTTTGAAGACATTTTAAGAAATCCACCCTTTACATTATGACTGTCCCAACTATCTTGGGGAAGTTGAAATCCCCTAATATATTTAGACTATTATTGATTTTTATACACCTTTAGTAAATTGTCTACAAATCTATTCTAGTGTTGGTTGCTGACTGTTTGGGGTCAATGATACACTCCTAGCAGTGTGACTTCTCCCTTTTCATTCCTAAGCTTTAGTCTCAAAGCTTCATTTGAAGACCCTTCCAAGGATCATCCATCCTTATTGCAGTAACTGACACTCTCTTACACTTTCCCATTTCTTACCTGAAGATCCTATACCCTGGAATACCAGTCCTGCCACTTCCTTAAATGACCTTTGTTCACTTGTGTTCAATCTGGATTTATCCTCTTGGCTCCCACTTGTTTCTTTTCCCATGTAATTTGTTTCCCCATAACTGACTGTAAAAAAAAAAGCTTTTACTGCCTTACAGTTGTCTTTGCTGATTTCTTTGTAGAAGTTTTCTTTTCAGAGATCTTTCCTTCACAGCAGTTGTTCAGTTCAGCTTTGTTTTTCTGCTAGCTGGTCTTAAAATGAATATTCTTTCAGAAAAATAATTTTTTTAAGTTATTCCTTCTTCCAATGATTTCTGTTTCTTTATTTTCACTGCTTCCATGAGTTTCTAGGCTGTGGATCACCACCATCATTACCACCATCTTTTACCATGTGCTTTTATGCCCACAACTAAGAGTTTGGGTTCAAAACAAACTGGTCAAGTAGAAGGCAAGGTCGAGGATTGTATTCAAGTTAGGCTTTTTAGGACATCTGCAACAGTCAGTAACTTCTGATATACCAGGCTTTAATCTTAGTGTTAAATTATTAGTGCTATTCTCAATATGTGCTTCTCTCTTAAATGTAACTTAACTCTGCCCACCCTATGCTGTGAGGTTTTATCTGCTAATGTCCAAGAACATGCACAGTCGCTATGATAGATGCCAAGCACATTTTTAAAAAGTAATTAAAAGCTAGCAGTCATATTAAAAAAAATTAAAGGTATATATTCGGATATATAAGATAAAATGACGAGCAAAGATTTTTTTTATTATTTTTAAGTTACTTTTTAAATGGTATGTGTGTGAATACATGTGCATAGAATGAAAGGTTCTGGCAGTTATCAGTGGATTGTCATTTGTTAATTCGCCAATTATCATTGATGTCAGCAAACACTTCAGTGTTATTAATGCCTACTGGGCTGCATCTCCTTGAGATCATCAGAAGATTGCTCCAGGGTCATAAAACCCTGACAGAATGCCACTATCTTATGGCTTCCTTTTCTGCACAAAGAAGTGTGAAATGCATTGGGCTATTTTTGCTATGTCAAAGGTGGAATGCTTCCTTATGCAAGAAGAGTTGCGTGATCACAATCAAACTTGCAAATGTTTTATGCATTCTTCATGAATAACTTAAATTTTCTGACTCTGTGCAATTCTGGTTTCCCTGCTATAGGAAGGATGTTGTGAATCTTGAAAGGGTTCAGAAAATATTTACAAGGATGTTGCAAGGTTTGGAGGGTTTGAGCTTATAAAGAGAGGCTGAAAAGGCTAAGGTTATTTTCCCTGAAATGTCAGAGAGGCTTAGAGGTTAATAAAATCATGAGGGACATGGAGAAGGCAGATAGGCAAGGTCTTTTCCATGGCGAGAGGGAGTCCCAAACTGAAGGGCATAAGTTTAAAGTGAGAGGGGAAAGATTTGAAATGCACCTAAAGGGGCAACTTTTTCACATAGAGGGTAGTACATGTATGGAATGAGCTGCCAGAGGAAGTGGTGGAGGCTGGTACATTGCAACATTTAATAGGCATCCGGATGGGCATACGAATAAGAAGGGTTTAGAGGGATATGGGCCAAGTGGTGGCAAATGGGACTAGATTAATTTAGGATATCTGGTCAGCATGGGCAAGTTGGACCAAAGAGTCTGTTTCGGTGCAGTACATCTCTATGATGCTATGATGCTATGGTGGCACTCTATCTTTCATAACTTTGAATTCTCTTTGTGTAGTTGGAGAGAAGCTTCCTGTTTGAAGTCAGTCAAAACAACATTTTTGCAACATCGATCTTTTAAATAGATTTCTCTCCAATGATGTATAATATAGCTTATAAAATCTGTTGTAACATACTTTGTACAATTGACAACCTGTCAGCATACCTCCAAATAATTTCTATCATTTTCATATAACTACTGGAAAAAGTTAGATTTAATCTTTCAGTGGGCATATTTTGACTTCGAACAGCAGGAGTGTTCCAAATCTCAGTTTCTATCCAACACTGAGAGATAGGGCTACAATGAAAATTGGCAGCTAAATGGCATTTTATTAAATTGCACCTCCATGAGCTTAACCCATATTATGGAATTCTGGCTTGCTTGTCAGTTTACATGTAATTTCACATAAAACTGCTGTTAGCATAGAGCCTCCCTGGATGGACAAACCATTCATAGAATCAGTCCGTGAAATTATTGCTCATTCTCATCCTGTCCTTAAGAAAGTGTTACTTCCTAACAATTGGCTTGTTGTTCTTATATAGCTTAGTTAGCTGTATGTCTGATTTGTAATACAGAGTGAAGCCAATAGTGCAAGTTTAATTCCCACATCAGCTGAGGACATCAATGAAGATCCCCCTTTTTCAATCTCTCATCTCCCCTGAGGCATGGTAACTTTCAGGTTAAACTCATCACCGGTCACTCTTTCTAAAAAGAGAGTAGCCATGTGGTCCTCTGGGACTATGGCAATTTTACATGCAGCAGTTATAGAATTTTAAATTAATTATTAAGTTATCCATGACCCCAAAAATTCTAGCTATACCCATGATGCTCAGATGATCTTTGAATGAGTGTTCCCCAAGAAGTTGTGCAAAACTCTTTAAAAACTCTAACCTTTAAAATTCTGTGATTCATTGCTTAGTTCCCATTCTCACTGTCCTGTTCTCCCAAAGTGACAATGTTTCAAGAGTGGTTTTTGCTTTCTATGCACCATCTTTGTTGCGTGTGTTAGAGTCACAAACATGACAATGTAACTCACTTAAGTTAACAAGTTTCAACTTGCAATTCTTATGTCGTGAAATGTCCAACAAAGTGATCATTTAAAGGTCTTTAATTGTCAAGAATATTACTGAACATAAATGATAGGGGTTTTAATTATTGTGGTATCCTGTTTCATTGTCTAAAGTTATCATTGTTACAGAGAGTGACAAAATAGCTTTTATTTCTGGCAGCTACTAAAATAAGAAACTACTGCTTCCTGTTCATTTGTTCAAAATGTTTCTATCCAGTATGATAGATTTTTAAAAAGCCCATTTTGTTTCCTCATATTGCTTAATTTTATTATACACATTTTGCCTTGATTTCAGATTTCAAAGTATCTACCAAGTCTATATGTGTAATTTTTCATCAGTCAATGGTTGTTCCCTTGATTATCACTGGGCTCTGGCACTATAAAATGCCAGTTTTGTCCTCCTATCAAAGTTATAACCCTGCTTATCTTGTTTCTTCTCAAATCTTTCTCTCTTCACTGTATTTGGCTCATCCTGTATTACTTCTGCAATAACATGAAAACCCCAAGACTTGATCCTGTGTGTCATTTAGTACCCTTTTCGTATGAATGGCCACCATTAATTTCCCTGGAGTGTTGGAGGTTGAGGTGTGACCTTATGGAAGTTTATTAAAATCATGAGCATGGATACAGGAAATAGCTAAGGTCTTTTCCCTGGGGTGGAGGAGTCCAAAACTAGTGGGTACAGGTTGAAGGTGACAGGGGAAAGATTTAAAAGGGACTGAAGAGGCAACCTTTTCATGCAGAGGGTGCTGCATATATGGAATGGGCTGCCAGAGGAATTGGTAGAAGCTGGTACAATTTTTATATTTAAAAGGCAGCTGAATGGGTATATGAATAGCAAGGGTTTAGAGGAATATGCTGGCAAATAGGACTAGATTAATTTTGGATATGTGGTCAGCATGGATGAGTTGGATCGAAGGGTCTGTTTCTGTAAAAGGAGTTAAAATTGAAGCTTGTTGATAAGGTATCCTTTAAGCAGTCTGCTTTTGTCCTTAATTGTGTCAGGCTTCTTGAGTGTTGTTGGAGTTTCATCCATTCAGGCAAGCAGACAATATTCTGTCACATGCCTGATGTGTGCCTTGTAGAAAATGGACAGGCAGTAGGGAGCCAGGAGTTAAGTTACTCACCACACAAATTCTAGCCACTGATCAGCTCTTGTAGGCACATTATTAATCCAGATTATTTTTAGGAATCAAGGAAATCAACAGTGTCAAAAAAAGTTGCATATTTTCTCAGTTGGACATGTAAGACCCAATGCATATATTCACAAGTGTCTTGTCAGTGTATAACTTATGGTGGACCAAGAACATGAACCATAGTGAATTCAATAAAATCCTGAAATCACTTGTCACCAATATGACTGTGAGGTGTAACTTTTGTTCAAGTTTCGTTTAGCTCATAGTCTGAATCCTTAATTTCTTCCTTTTTTTCTAAAGTAGCTAAATTTTATGCAGTTTGATACTCTGTCCAATCTTTAATGAGATGGTATAAGGATGGTGTCAGTTTCGGAGTTGGGAAGTCATGTTGAGTTTGTACTGGACATTGATGAGGTCTGTTCTGGAGTACAGTACTGTATTCAATTCTGATCACCCTATACTTGTTATAAGAAGGATATTATTAAACTGGAGAGGGTTCAGGAAAGATTTACCACGATGTTGCAAGAAATGGAGGGTTTGAGATCTAAAAATAGACTGGAAAGGCTGGAGCTTTTTTCACTAGAGTGTAGGTGGCTAAGGACTGATTTTATAGAGGTTTATAAAGTCATGAGGGGTATAGATACGGTGAATGATGAGGTCATTTACATAAGGTGGGGGAATTCAAAACTTGAGAGTATATTTTTTAAGATGCGAGGAGAAGGTTTAAAAAGGACATGATGGACAACTCTTCTACACAGAGTGGTTCGTGTGTGGAATGAACTGCCAGAGAAAGTGGTGGATGCAGGTACAATTATCATGTTCAAAAGACCTTTGGATAAGTTCATGAATAGGAAAGGTTTGGAGGGATAGACACCAAGTGCAGGCAGGTGGGACTAGTTTAGTTTGGGATTATGTTTGGCATGGTCTGGTTGGATCAAAGGATCTGTTTCTATGCTGTATGACTCTACATTTCTATAACGCTATGTCTCTGAGTACTTTGGCTCTATAACTTCCCTTTCTATTGGTACTGCTTCTTGATCAAGGAATAAGTTTTTTTTCTTATCCAAACAAATTATAATTAGTTCCTTTACAGTTGGTGCAAATTATTAAAAATACACCTGAAACATTCTTAAAACACTTCCAGATTCCACAGATGTCAGCAAGGAATTTTGTTTTCTTTACTACTATACTGCTGCTAGGTCAAAGGTCATACCCAATCTCTCTCTAACTTGTCATGATAACCTTTCTTTCTGACTGGAATTTATTCTGTTGTTTTCTGCATTAAGATTTATTTTATTAATGTAAAACTTGTGATGGAATTTATTTTCTCACAAGTTTTCAAAACCATCAGTGCTTAACACTGGTTATTTTGTTATTTTTATATGAAATGAAACTAAAATCTAGCAAAGTGAACTTGTAATTTGTGCTTTTCTGGAAATGCATAGAAATATTTCAAATCAACTAAATGCCATGAAGGTTTTGGAAGTTCACACAAAGATTTCGTTTTAGTAAAATATTCACCGGTGATGACCATAGAATTAGAACTGAAACAGAAGTGGAAACGGTTGTTTTCATGATGGAAAACTATTTTGAAATTCTTCCATTACTTCTATTCAAAAGGCATTACAGCCAAATTACTGTTTGAAATGTTTTAAGGGAGCAACTTCGTCATTAACAACTAACAACTAAACTTAAAATTGAAATTTCACTAGATCCAATTATTAACTAATGCAAGATTAAAATACTGAAGATGCTGGAAATTTGAAATAAAAACAGAAAATCGTGCATTATCAGTTTTTTAAAAATAAAATTCATTATAAACATTAATTGATATTGAAGTGAGGGTGTACTGTTATTCATAAAAGAGCAAGAGATAAACCAAGAAATTGCAGGCCAGTCAGTCTAACCTCCGTGGTGGGGAAACTGTTGGAAGCAGTTCTGAGTGACAGAATTAATCTGTTAAGGGGAGATAAAGTCTGATCAATTTGATGGAATTTTTTGAAAAGATGTCTAAGTGTGTTGATGTGGGCAACATTTTTGATGTAATCCATTTCGACTTCAACAAGACTTTTGATAAGGTCCCACATGGAAACTGATCACTAAAGTATGAGCTTATGATATCCTAGGAAATTTGAAAAATTAGATCTAGAATTTGCTCAGTGGCAGGAAGCAGAGGGTGATGTTTGAGGGGTGTTTTTCTGACTGGAAGCCTCCCACAAGGGTCAGTGTCAGGGTTTTTGCTCTTTGTATTTTATACAGCTGATTTAGACTTTAGTGTAGAAGAGTTAATCAGTAAGTTCACAGTTGATACAAAACCTTTCTGGGATGGTTAGCAGGAAGGAGGATAGCCTTAGACTACAAGAACACATAGACAGGTTGGTCAGATGGGTTGATCAGTGGCAAATGGAATTCTGTCTGAATAAATATGAACCTTGGGAACCACCGAGGATCAGAGGGTAAAGTGGTTAGGACGACATATGGTATACCTGCCTCTGTTAGCCAAGACGTAGAGTTTAATTGTAAGGAGGTAAAGTTGTGACTGTGCAAAATGTTGGTTAGACAACATCAAGAGTATTGTGTGCAGTTCTGGACTCCACGTTATTCAAAGAACATGATGGCAATGGAGAGGGTGCAGAGGAGGTTTACCAGGATTTTGCCTGGGCTGGAGATCTCTCTGACTCTAAATAGGAACAGTCAAAAATACAATTTGCATGTTTAATTGTAATTGCACTGTACATTGTCATGCTTCATGTTAAATGTCAGAACATGTCTTCCAAAAATGATAGCCCTTGAAGCAATTAAAATGTTACTTATACTTGATACAATTCATAATTGTAATTAAATGTTTGTTCAAATACCATGTACTTTACCAAAAATAGACTTCAAATAGACTCTAATAAAAGCGAGTGAGTTTTTTTTTAGTCAACCTGACAGGCTATTCAGATTTATTCAAGAGGTTCTCCCAAATTTGTAATGCTCTTTGTTAGGCAGTGGCAGATTATTGGGAGAAAATCTCAGGACCCCACCAAGAAATGCTAGCCTTTTATATTTAGTAGGCTATTTTTTTGGTTTTGACATTAGGCTTCATTAATTTGTTTGTCTCCAGTTTCTCTTTTTAGATCCATGACCTCAGTTGAACTTGAAATAATTAGAGCTCCATAGATCTAACACCATAGTCATCAAATGTTAAGAGCACTCCCTTTTTCTGTAAATGATAAATTATAAATAAGTTGTTGACATATTTAATTATGATTCAGAATAGCAGAGGCTGAAGAAAGTTTTTTCTGCTGACAAAGTAAAAATATAATTCATTAGATAATTTAAGATTTGCATGAAGCAGAAATTTTAATAATATGCTGCATTTGTGATATTATCCAAATTATGCCACTCTTTAATCTTTACAATACATAATTTGCTTTGTGTTCTCTCAACCAAATGACACCAGAACCACTACTGCATTAGACCAAGATTTCATAATGAGATGTAATAAATACTCATGAATTTCAGAATTATGCAGTGTTCCACTGTATAAATACTTAGAAATAAAAAGCCCTACAACATTAAGTAGAATGTCCTTGTACACTATGACCTAAAAATTTGGGCTTTCTCTTTTATTACTGTCATGCTGACAAATTAAACAATGGTTGATGGACTTTGCTGATAATAACATTAAGGTGATGCATTTGGAGTAAGAATTGCTTGAAAGATTTTCAAAGAGAAGTTGTTGATAGTTATTGGCAGTTCAGGGAAACAACTAAATTAATGTGAAGCTCTTATCGACTACCTTCTCTTAAAGGGAAATGCATTGATTTGACAAGCACCTATCATGGAATGCTTGTAAACTCTCTTTTATATTTTCTAATTACCAGTAAGGTTTGTTTAGGTATAGGTAATTTATAAGTTAGTTAAATGGAGAAACTGGAGAAGGTGGGATTTAATCAGAACAAGTTAACAGATTTAATGGAGAAATTAAAAATTACTTAGTATTTAGAAAAGGTGGGTGTGGAACTAATTGGAAAGCACTTTAACTGAGTCGACAAAGCTACAAAGGACCAAACTTCTGTCCAGATCCTTTCAGTTATATCACTACTCTTTCAATTTCATTTGGTCACTGATGTTTTGAGTGGCATGTGCTGCTCAAAGCTCAGCATCCTCAGATATCATGCATTTTTTTGTCATACTCTTTCATGGAATGTTGCTGTTGCAGGAAAGATGGCTATTTATTGCCCATCCCTAATTACCCTTCACCCGAGTGGCTTGCTAGGCCATTTCAAAGTGCAATGAAGAGCCAACCGTATTACTGTTTGTCAGACCAGATCAGGCAAGAATTACAGATTTTCTTCCCTGAAGGATATTGGTGAGGCATGTGGGTCTTTACAACAATTGAGGCATTTTCCAGACATCATTGCTGAGTCAAGCCTTATTGTTCAGTTTTTAAAAATAAATGAAAACTCCTCCAACTTCAAAGCATTAGCATGGAACTCTGGATTGATAGTGCATTGATTACCATTACATGATCATCTTGCCCTGGCATATCAGTGTAATAATGTTTCTGATATTTGTGGGCAAGGGCGGAGAGAGTCTATATTATGGTGTTGGGAAGTGTAGCTTTAACAGCAGGAATCCAGCTGATTTGTTTTTAATTTGATTCTCGGCCAGAGGAAAAAAACAATTTTAATAAAGCAGTGGTATCTATAACAAATTGAAAGTACTGGCTAGGCAGCCCTATTTTTAAGTATGCAAGACACGTTAGACCAGCATGTGTCACTTGCATATTTTGCCAGTTTTATGTGTAGCTTCCAGCTAATCGGGTATAAAGGCTGACTGGCTGTTAGTCTGAAAGACCCATCAGAGAATGCTACAGACATAGTTTTGGAGGAAGGGATCTGGGGTGTTTTGTGCATAAGATGGACGGTTTTGTTTTGGCAAACTAACTTTGGAATCCTGCAAAAACACTTGCCTGCTGGAATCCACTTTTCTGTCTAATAATCCTATTATTTGATTCTCTGAGACCTGGGGAACCCAGCCTGGAGCCCTAACTATAAATGTTTTTCCTCAAAACTGAGGCATCCAGTCATGTTAGCATATTTACATCACTGAGGGGTAATTTTCAATTCCCTAAATTGCCTTCATGAAAAATCAGTGCAATCATAGCTGGTTTCAGATTGTTCAGAATTTAGCTCCTTGCCTCCTTCCTCACCATCCAGGTGAGGTTGGCATAGTTATGGTTCTTGTCTCCCTCTGAACCCCATACTATTACAGCACTGGTGTCCAAATTTTTAAAAGGCCAACTGATGGGAATTGTGACATTTCTTTTCTTTCTCTTTTATTATCTAAGCTTCCTGCCTCTCTTTCTCAATCCCTGTTTAAATGACTGAATCTATTCTTTGGGAAATTTTTGCTCTTTTATATTGTTCACTGATGTAATTCTTTATTCTCCATTCAAGGAGAGAGATTATGTTTCCGTTATGACATTTCTTAGTTGCTGAGACAGGCTATTCTGACATACATTATAGGAATTCATTTGGTGACTCCCCAGTCCTAGATATTTATTTCTATTTGTGTACTTTGCAGAATGTACTGCTTGTTTGTCTTTCATATTCATTTTGCTTATTAGGTCTTTGATCTTTATTTAGTGAATTGTAGCCTCAGCGAATTATTCACTCACTTGCTTTAAAGGGACCAGTGTGCAACTCGAGAGTTGCTAAATACAGAAATAATAAGGTAGGTGCGCATTAATAATGCAGTAATTGTGTTGGTTGCTTTCAAAAGAAATGTATTGCGAGTCAATTGTTTGAATTAAAATTCAGCCATTAAAACTTAACTGCATAGAATGGTTAAGTAAAATGTTTACACCTGACACCAAATTTGTACATGGTAATTGTATATTCATGAATTTCTATGGAACAAACATGCTTAGCTCTAACTCCCAAGATTATATATTTCAGACAATATGTATTTTCATTTTTGCAACTACACGATATTGCTACTTGAGTTTCTTTGAGCTACATTTTTGTTGGTCAGTGAGAAAAGAAAGCTCTTTGAAAAGATGCTTCACCTGCGGCTGATCAAGGAAGTCAAGGGCAGCACTAAATTAAAATCAGTAATGTACATATTTGCAAGGATTTGTGATAAGTCAGATGGTTGAACAGGCTTTAAGAATGAGCAAAAAATGACTAAAATGGGAATAAAGGGACAGTAAAGACCAAAGAAAATTTGCCAAAATAATTGAAAATCAAGAGATGATGAGGAAGTGTGAACCTGAGACAATCATCATCATTAGGGAAGACCTGCTCATAAAAGTATTGCACCTAAAGACTGGCAAGTCCTGAGGATTGAATTACTTAGATCCTTGGGCCTTAACCTAAATAATGGCACTGATGGTCAATGCTTTGGTTATAATCTTTAAAAATTCGTTGATTCTAGAATGGTTCCAGTAGTTTGGAAAATAACAAATATAACACCTTTATTCAAGAAAGGGCAAGGGGAAAAAAATAGGAACCATACACTGTTTAGCCTACCGTTTGTCACGTTAACATGGATAAAGGATTGTTTTGCCAACAGGAAACAGTAAAAATAAATAGGTATTGTTTCAGATTGGCAAGATGCCACCAGTAAAGTTCCACAAGAATCTGTTCTTGTTCCTCTACTATTTGCAATCTTTCTCAGTGATTTTGATGAGAGTACTGACTGTAAGGTACCTAAACTTGTCAACATTAAAATAGGTAGGGAAGTAAGTTGTCAAGAGGAGGCAGAGAGTCTGCAAAGGGACATAGGATAAATTTTCATTGAATGCCCTGGGTATTGAGATCAGGTTCTGTAAGTTGATTGCAGAGGAAGGGTCAGAGAAAGACAGAAGTTGGCTATTCACTCCATTAAGCATGTTCCTCCATTCTGTCTCAATTTCATTAACTCACGTTTGCTCCATTATCCCTTGTACTCCTACCTCACAGAACTCTATTTAGCTCAGTCTTGAAATTCTAATTGGCTCTGCACCGAATAGCCTTTTGAGGGAGAGAATTCCAGATTTCCCTTGTACTTTGTATGTAGATGTGTTCCCTGATTTCACTCTTAGCTTTAATTCAAAGGATAGTTCGGTATTTTCCTGTTAAATAAAATAGTTCTTCTTTATCTACCCCAATCTCTTGAACATTTTAAGCAGTTAATTAGATTATTACTTAACTTCCACTCAACAGGATATAAGTCAAGTTTCTGTATACTTTTCTCGTGGCTTATGACTAAAACATCAGCTGTAATATTGGTGTATCTGTGCTATGGTTAATATAATGTAAATGAATTCATTTGTGGAGAACCAGTGGCATTGTCAGATTGTTGATTGTAATTGAGTTGCCAATGCAAATTGAAATACTGGATTAGTGGTGCTGGAAGAGCACAGCAGTTCAGGCAGCATCCAACGAGCAGCGAAATCGACGTTTCGGGCAAAAGCCCTTCATCAGGAATCAAAGGGCTTTTGCCTGAAACGTCGATTTCGCTGCTCGTTGGATGCTGCCTGAACTGCTGTGCTCTTCCAGCACCACTAATCCAGTATTTGGTTTTCAGCATCTGCAGTCATTGTTTTTACCCAATGCAAATTGAAAGCAGAGTTGGATTTCTTTTATCGTATTATTTGGAAATCGAGAGTTCATTCTTATCATGAAGCACAAAGGGGAAAATTTAAGTTGAAGAGAAGGGCAGAGAGTGCTTGTGTCTCCCGAAAAGCATTGATTTTCCCTTGTCTTTCATAGGAAGTGGGTTTCGCTGGCAAAATCAGCATCTGCTGCCTGTCCCTAATTGCCTTTTAAGTGATTGACTTCATTGTTCATTTCAGAGGGCAGTTAAGAGTTTAACTACATTCCTGTCATTCTGGAGCTACATATAGACCAGACCAGTTAGGATAGCAGGTGGACTTTTATAATAATTGAAGATAATTGTCACATCACTGAGACCAACTTTATATTTCCAATTTATTAGTTGAAATTAAATCTCACCAATTGGCTTAGGAGAATCCAGGACTTTTGTATTATTTGTTACATTAACCCTATGTCACTTTTGCTGCAGGACCTCTTGCTAGAAAAGGTTATCAATTGTACAGTGTATGTGTTATAGAGTCATAATGTTGCAATTGTTCTAAAGAAATACAGTTGCCTAGTTTTTTTCCCATTTGGACACAGAATGGCTTGCAGATAGAAGACAGGGTTCTGGTGGAGGATTGCTTTTCACACTGGAGGCCTGTGACCAGCGGTGTGCCACAAGGATCAGTGCTGGATCCACTGCTTTTCGTCATTTATATAAATGATTTGGATGTGAACATATGGTTACTAAGTTTGCAGATGACACCAAAATTGGAGGTGTGGCGGGCAATGAAGAAGTCTACCTCAGAGTAAAACAGGCCAAAGTGTGGCAGATGGAGTTTAATTTAGATAAATTTGAGCTGCTGCATTTTGGAAAGGCAAATCAGGGCAGGATTTATGCATTTAATGGTACGGTCCTGGGGAGTATTGTTGAATAAGGAGACTTTGGAGTGCAGGTTAATAGTTCCTTGAAAGCAGAGCCCCAGGTAGGCAGGATAATGAAGGCGTTTCGTATGCTTGCCTTTATTGGTCAGAGCATTGAGTATAGGAGTTGGGAAATCATGTTGCGGCTGTACAGAACATTGGTTGGGCCACTTTTGAGATATTCTGGTCAATTCTGGTCTACCTGCTATCGGAAGGACGTTGTGAAACTTGAATGGGTTCAGAAAAGATTTACAAGGATGTTGCCAGAGTTGGAGGATTTGAGCTATAAGGAGCGGTTCAATAGGTTGAGGCTATTTTCCCTGGAGCTTTTAGAGGATGAGGTGAGGGTTATAAAGTCATGAGGGTGTGGATAAGCTAAGGTCTTTATTTTGGGATAGGAAGAGTCCAAAACTAGGGGGACATTGGTTTAAGGTGAGAGGGGAAAGATTTAAAAGGGACCTAAGGAACATACAGAGGCTGATGTATGTATAGAATGAGCTGCCAGAGGAAGTGGTGAAGGCTGGTACAATTACAACATTTTAAAGGCATCTGGATGGATATACGAATAGGAAGGATTTAGAGGAGCGTGGACCAAAGTCTGGCAAATGGTAGTATGTTAATTTAGGATATCTGGTCGACATGGACAAGTTGGACCGAAGGGCCTGTTGTACATCTGTATGACTTGAGTTATTAAAACAGTTCTTTCTATAACAGTATCAGTTAATTTTATTTTAAATTGTTTTGTTGATTTTTAGCTAGATGCTTTGCTATTTTGGTCTTACAGGAAAATGAAGAGACACTTTGGTGGTAAGTTTCAGATACTGTCATAGGTTAGCTACCACTAAGCTTGTGAGGATTGAGTTAAGTTTTAACATATCATCCTAAAGTAAAACATTCAGAAAATATATTGGTGTGATTTGAGTTTCATCATCTGCCCATTAAGTCGAACAATTTAGTAGTGTGTCCAGATTATTAACTTAATGAAAATGTATTTCAGCATATTATTAGCATTATCAGTATTAGCAATTGAATGACTGGGAAATGCTCAGTGTGATCACAATCCTAGAATAACTAATAATAAAACACAGACAACACAAATTATGCTTTATTCAAATACTGTTTACAGGTACATCAAAAGCATAATTGAAACAGAGCAAAAGAAAACACATCATTTTCTAACACCTTTCCTCCTCCCAGAAAGGAAAATGTGACAACAGTTATTTCCTTTCTGTGGCTGAGTCATAGCTGAATACCTTCATTAGCTGGGTGGCTGGTTTGCAGTGAAGAGTGATGCGAACAATGTGGGTTCGGTTTTCATGTTGCCTGAGGTCACCATGACATGCTCTCCTTTTCAACATCACCCATGATGAGGTGTGGTTGCCCTCAGGTTAAACCACCACCAGTCATCTCTCTCTTTCTCTAATGAGAGAGAGAAACTCTATGCCCCAGTTAGACTATGCTGACTTTACTGCCCTGCTATTTTAGAATGAGATTAATCTCAATGCCTTTCATTTTAATTTTAATATTAGTTAGCACATCTGCAGAGTTACATTTTGACATAAGGGTTAAATTGATGTGCTTGGAAGAGTATTGCTATAGGGATTCCAAGGATGCCCTTATGTTTTGTAAACCTGTTACTCAGATCATTGTACACGTTGCTATTTTTTTCAGTTTTTGAAACCTTGAAAATTCCTTCTAAAAGTCAGGTTCAACTTACTTGCCAAGCCTGAAAGTAAAATGCCGGCATGGTTATCAGGTTGTTGTTGAGTACAGCTAACATAAAACATGCATTTCTTGGCTGAAGCAATGAGGCTAACCACTAATGTATGTAGCATGTTCCAAGTGAATAAGGGTTGATGTTTATGCATGATTTCTAGTGTTTTTTAGACTAAAGCATTTTTCTGTATCTTATTTTGTTAAGTTATCAGAAATTATCTTGATTTCCATGTAACTCTTCCCATGTAGCACTCAATGGCATCAAACATATTAAAACTTGAGGTCAGCATTCTCATTGATTTCATAGAAAGCAAAGCATTTTCACTTGACAAATTTCAGTTGGATTAGTGGTGCTGGAAGAGCACAGCAGTTCAGGCAGCATCCAAGGAGCTTCGAAATCGACGTTTCGGGCAAAAGCCCTTCATCAGGAATTTTCAGTTGCTCATTTCATTTCCATGGGAAAATGCCTAGTTGTATAATCGAAACAAAAAAAAGTATTGCACAAATGTTTCAAGGGAACTTCAATTCTGAATAAAATTCTCACATTATTTTTTGTATCCCAGTTATTCAGTGGTACTCTTAGCCTCATTGTGTACCACTTTTTAAATAGATGAATCATATGTTGTGTGTGTGTGTGTGTGTCTTTCCTTTTTTGATCTACACAGGTGTATTGTTATGAAAGTTTTAAATCCGTTCATTGTAAACGTTGAAGATGAATAGAATGAGAAGGCATTAGAAAGGAATAATTAGTCAGTGTCTCTCAGGCTCAGTCTGCAATGTGTTACTAAAATAACATTACTATAAATTGATAGTCTGAGAAGATGGGCTTTGGAGCCATTACAACACTCCCTACATGACAAAAAAAACCTCTGGTACATATTTCCTGGATGGTTTAGCTGCTGGCACAGGTGCAGAACAGCTGCCAAAGGCAAGAAAATCTGGCCCAAGTGCACTAACTAGAACTAAATTGTCAGCAATGTTTCAATAGGCTTTTAGACTATCTTAATGTTGAAAAAATTAGTTATTACTTCATTTAAAACTTAAAATGCACTTAAAGGAAGTCTAAGATGACATGCTAGCCCTTTAAACAGGACGATGAAATTATTCTGTAGTGTCCTAAAGAAAGCTAGATAGATGATAGTATTCTTTGAAAGTTGAACTCTTTTGTCTATTTCTAAAACGCTTCCCTGTGATATCAAATATTATGGTGATGTTTTTTGTTAGTCATCAGCTAGTCATGTTAGAACTAATAATGGGAGTTGGCTTTAGAGTCCTGTAAACAGTGTTTCTTAGGGATTAGAGTCATAGTCATAGAGATGTACAGCATGGAAACTGATCCTTCAATCCAACTGGGCGGCACGGTGGCACAGTGGTTAGCACTGCTGCCTCACAGCGCCAGAGACCCGGGTTCAATTCCCGCCTCAGGCGACTAACTGTGTGGAGTTTGCACGTTCTCCCTGTGTCTGCGTGGGTTTCCTCCGGGTGCTCCGGTTTCCTCCCACAGTCCAAAGATGTGCAGGTCAGGTGAATTGGCCATGCTAAATTGCCCATAGTGTTAGGTAAGGGGTAGATGTAGGGGTATGGGTGGGTTGCGCTTCGGCGGGGCGGTGTGGACTTGTTGGGCCGAAGGGCCTGTTTCCACACTGTAAGTAATCTAATCTAATCTAATCTAATCTAAACTCATCCATGCCAACTAGATATCCTAAATTAATCTACTCCTATTTGCCAATATTTGACACATATCCCTCCAAACCCTTCTTGTTCATATACCCATCAGGATGTATTTTAAATGTTGTAATTGTACTAACCTCCACAACTGCATCTGGCAGCTCATTCCATACATGCACCACCCAAAAAGGTTATGTGAAACAGGGTGAGAGAATGTATATCTGAGTTGAGATGTGGCATTTATTAGGTCAATTTATATCGTTATGCAGTAATACGCACAGCCTAAACTATTGAGAACTGAGAGACCAGAGCCAAGTTGGTACCATCAGGTACAAAATACCTGCTATCATCTAGCATCATTTTGCTTTACTGCTAAGAATGAGAATTGAGGTCATTTCATATTTCTGTCTCTACTTTCTGTCAGGATATCATACCATAATATTTGAAGTATATCCAACGATGTTTGCATCAAATCTGACTTTCAGCTCCTTTTCTGCTGTCAGTTATGATGTAATATGATCCAATTTCATTGTATTGCTGTGTTACGTAAAACAGAGATAATTGATAACAGCATGTTGACAATTTGCATACCATCACATGTCTTAGTAGGTACTATGTAACAAAGTTATGTTGCAAACATTCTGTGTTTGAAACCCAGTGAAGGTTTGATTGATTTTGACTTGATTGATTTATCGTCACATGTGCCTTAGTACGTGAAAAGCTTTGTTTAAGCAGTATAGGCAGATCATAGTAAGCAAGGACATACAGATCATAGGGTGAACATAAAACTACACAGAGGCACACAAGTTACGTCTCACAGGGTGTGTGCTCGGCAAGATCAGCATTATTTGAAGTTAGAGAGTCTGTTCATAATCTAATAATGGAAGAAGCTGTCCTTGAACCTGCTGGTGTACGTGTTCAAGCTTCTGTATCTTCTGCCTGATGGAAGAGGTTGTAGGAGAGCATTACCGGGGTGCAGTGGGTCTTTGATGATATTGGCAGACTTTTCATAAAAACCGGCCATGTAAATGGAATCCATGGGTGGAAGATTGGCTTCTGTGATGGTCTGGGTTGTGCACACAACTTTCTGTTCTGAGCAGAGCAATTGCCATACCAACCTGTTACGTACCTGGACAGTATGCTTTCAATGGTGAATCGATAAACGTTGGTGAGGGACCTTGTGGACATGCCAAATTTCCAGAGCCACTGAAGGAGAAGAGATGGCGTTGTGCCTACTTCAATGTCGCATCTATGTGAGAAGTCCAGAATAGGTTGTCAGTTATGGATACTCTCCACCTTCTCAAACTCCGTGCCATGATGTAGATGGTGGTGTGTTCTCGTCCCTTCTTTCTGCATCATTGATCAGTTGCAATGAGTTTTAAATTTAACTTGTAGCTTGAATATTATTCTGCTGTTATAAATATGAAACAGATTGAAATTCAGTCTGTTCCACTGTAATGCGGTAGTTGCATTCTCGTGCAATCTCACATTATAGAAAATCACTCAATAGAAATAACAGGGCCTATGGGAAAATAGAGTTTTGGGTGAACCACCAAAAATATCGGTAAAAATCAAAACTAAAATAGTAGTTAGCCTAACACAGGCAATAGCAAAATCTAAATAAATGTTTAAATCATATTTTAATGAAACAGTACAATAAATTTAATACTTTAAATGGTTTCTGTGTTTGCTGAGTTACACTACTGTATTAAGACTGTATTCTTAATGTTAAAGCTCTTCCAACATTAAAGGATACTGTCTTCATTATCCCCCTCAATAGCTGTAATCAGCTTTTTGATTGCACCTTAAATAATAAAAAACTACTATTGCACCCTGGTCCATGGATTGAATGAGATGAGAGGTTGTGTTCAGAGGTAGAACTAGCACTTTGACGTTTTCAGAAAGCTCACCAATGGTGGGAGGGTGGCTTGGTGCATTGTCCAGGATGAGGAGAATCTTGACCTCCAAATCTTTTCTCCTGCAACAGTTTCCAAAAAATCCTCAAAAACATAAACAATAAGGTCAGAAAAAAATTGTCCCTTCATTCAACCTCTTTTGTTTGACCTGAAGTAAACACCTAGAGTGGACTTAAGGTAACTGGGGATGGAATCGTGTAATCGCCAATTGGAGTTCATTTTTTTAAATCATTCCCCAATTCACCAATCACATTACAGCCAAATCATGTGGATGAAACATTCATTATAGGAGAATAACCAGTACAATACTTCCTGCTAGCTAGCTGATGACTATCACTAAAATGAAAACAGTAAGTGCTGGAATACTCAGCAGATCAGGCAGCATCAGACAGCAAAGTTAAAGAAAACATTTACCTTTCAACAAGATGCCTTTGAGTACCTAAGTCTTCTTTATACTCACCCCATGCAATTGCACTTCCACTTTACCAACAGTTAAACAAGTGTTTGGGTACAACACAACCACCTGATGAAGGAGCAGCGCTCCAAAAGCTAGTGCTTCCAAATACACCTGTTGGACTCTAACATGGTGTTGTGTGATTTTTAACTTTGTACATGCCAGTCCAACACCAGCATCTCCAAACAATGATTTTCATCTGCCTTTGAGCATTTTGATATAATTTATTTTGTTAGATGCAACTTTTTCAAAGGCTGAATCACTTTTTCTCATGTAATGATGACTTACATTTTAGCAACCACAGCCCTTTAATGGCCGACACAATTTAAATTTAATTCAATTGCTCCTCGTCCCCACACCCCCACCTCAACAACCATTGGAAAACACTGAACCAGGCGTGAAAGTGACTTGGAGCTTATCTCATATAAGCATGGGGATCAACTTCAAAGAATCCTGAAAACTTAGCCAGCACAACTTAGCTAAGTAATAAAAAATGGCTGTCCAGTTTCTGTTTCTACACTGGAAATGGTACTTCAAACATTTTATACACGCACATCCAATTTCTCAAAGACTCTAATGTTCATGCTTTGCAGTTTTAAATAAAATGTCTCTGTATTGAGTTAATTCCCATTAGCAATAGATTGTGGTCACAAAGCTAGTTGCCAACGTGTAACAATTTTGCCTTGTACCTATTGGGCTTTCTGTCACTTAGCTTCTCAAAGGCTGAGTAAAAGTTTCAATTCTACAGCTGTTACTTGCGAATAATGATTTAGATGTTTGTTGCAACGATTTTATTTAATAGTGAACCAGGCTGCTAAAATTAATAAAATAAGATTTTTCTATCTTGTTTCAATAAGTTAGTTTGATTCCTTCAGACAGTAAGGCTTTGCTTATTGCAAATTAATTTACTTTTCCATTAATAGTCATTCACTTAGGGCATACCTATTCAATTGCCTATATTCCCATTATAGGTCAATGGTGTAGGATTGATTGTGAAATAAACCAATGTTTCTCCACTTGAAACTTCTATCTATGACACAGGAGCAGACCATTTGACCTAAGCAGTCAATGCTAATGTTTACGCCCACTCGTGTCCATCCAGTTTTCCTGATCTAAATATATGCTTGGTGCCCTCTTTAGTATTTCATTGCATGCTCTTAAATGCATCTTTACTATTTGCTTCAACTATTCCCAGTGCAACATTCTCACCACACTTTGAGTAGAGATGTTTCCTTTAAATCCCCTATTTGATTTCTTGGTGTATTTCCTATTGATGGCTCCTAGTTATGCTCTTTCCCACAAGAGAAAATATTTTCTGTAGCCATTCTATCAAAACCTTTCAACAATTTAAAGACTTCAGTCATGTCATTTTGTCACCTTTGGTCAGGAGAATGGATGCTCAGCCAGTCAATTCTTTGTTGAGATTGATATCCATGAATTTCTGGTATCGTGCTTATAAAACCTCTGTTCGTGCTTTCCAAATCATGCGTGGACACAAATTTACTCCACCCTCTGAAAGGAAATTTGGTGGCCAGGCCGTAGACTCTGAACACACCTGCCTTGCAGTGATGTTGCCACAGCCAGGCTAAATTAGGGGATAGTAGGGCTCCTGCCAGTCAGTGGTAGGACATTTCACACTCTGGAGCTCCTACTGGTTCGACAGAGCTCTTTAGCGGGCACTTAATTTGACTTATTAATGTCACAAGTACCGAAATACATTGGAAGGTATTTGTAGTGTGTTAACCAGACAAATCATACCTTACATAAGTACATCAAAGTAATAGAACAAAATGCAGAATATACTATTATAGCTACAGAAAAAATACAGCGAGAGATCAACTAATATGTGAGAGGTAAAAACAATGACTGCAGATGCTGGAAACCAGATTTTGGATTAGTGGTGCTGGAAGAGCACAGCAGTTCAGGCAGCATCGAGGAGCAGTAAAATCAACTTTTCGGGCAAAAGCCCTTCATCAGGAATAAAGGGAAAGGAATATGTGAGAAGTTCATTCATAAGTCTGATAATAGATGGAAAGAAACTATTCTTCAATCTGTGGGTATTTGTTTTCAAACTTATGTAATTTCCCAATAGAAGAGGGTAGAAAAGAGTATAACTGGGTTGGAAAGGGGTCTTTGATTATGTTAGCTGCTTTCCTGAAGCAGCAGGAAATGTAGACAGTCAATGGAAGGAAGGTTAGTTTTCATGATGGACTGAGCTGTGTTCACAACTCTCTGTAATTTCTTGCAGACTTGGGCAGAGGAGCTGCCTTACCAAGCTGTGGTACATCCAGATAGGTTGCTTTCTATGATACATTTATAAAAATTGCCAAGAGGCATTGTGGACATGCCAAACTTTCTTAGCCTTCTGAGGAAGCAGAGGTGTTGGCATATGTTTTTGACGAACACCAATGTGGATGGACCAAAATAGATTGTTAGTGATATTTACTCCTAGGAGCTTGAAGCTCTGTATCACCTCCCTACCATTGATACAGACAAGGGCATATCTTCCACTCTACTTCCTGAGGTTGATCACCAGCTTCTTAGTTTTGCTGCCATTGAGGGAGAGATTGTTATCTTTACACTATGCCGCTAAGCTGTCTATCTCCCTCCTGTACTCTGCCTTGTTGTTTGAGATCTGACCCACAATGGTGATGTCATTAGCAAATATATAAATGGAATTAGAGCTGAATTTGGCCATACAGTCATGACCGTATAAGGAGTATAGTGAGGGGCTGAGTATGCAGCCTTCTGGGGCATCGGTTTTGAGGATTATCATGGAAGAGGTGTTGTTACCTATCCTTACTGATTGCAGTCTGCAGGCCAGGAAGTCAAGGATCCAATCGCAGAGGCGGGAGTAGAGCCCTAGATCTTAGAATTTGGAAATGAATTTGGTTGGAATTGTGCTAATGTCAATAAGTGGGAGTTGCCCAGATGTTCCAGGGATGAGTGCAGGGCCAGGGAGATGATGTGGATCTATTATGATAGTACATGACTTATTGCAGATCAAAGCAATCTGGGAGGTTAGAGTTGACATGTGCCATTACCAATCTCTCAAAGCACTTCATAATGATGGATGCCAGAGCCACTGAGCAGTAATCATTCAGGCACATTGTCTGATTTTCCTTTGGCACTGGGATGATAGTAGTCTCTTTGAAAAGGGTGAGAATCTCACATTGTATTAAGGAGAGGTCAAAGACGTCTGCAAATACTCCTGCCAGCTCATCTGTTGATTATTATGCAAGAGATTATTATGGCAGCTTTTCTGCCAGAGTTCTACCCTTCAGTGTAACATGAACACTTTGATTATGCACCATATATTTGGATAACGTTATCCACCTCACAACTCCTTACCAACACGTGAAATGTGAAGCAGAGATGGTGCACTGTGTTACTGGATACCATGATGCTTAATTTAGGTTGATGTGAGAGCTCAGAGTACAGTTAGTGAAATGCTATTACATTTCGCAGTTCCGACAGATTATCTGCTCAAGTAATTGGCATGGATAGTACCATGTTTGGAGTCTTGAGACATTGTTTAAAATGCAAAGGTCGACTCAAAGGAGGGAATGATTTCAATGGCATTGGCAAGCCTACAAAAATATCAGCCTACAAAAATAGCAACCTCCATCTCCGGATGGAGATAAGCAGGTGAAGCTCCCTCTGTATCTGGAAAGTTACAGTTGCCATTTTCTCTGGATCACACCTATTCATAGCTTTCCGCTATGACAAGGGGACTCGAGCAGCCTGGATGGGGGATTCTTCTTCATCGCTGGCTTCCCCCTGCCATGTTGCTTTGAGAGCACACCAATATCAACCTGCCGAATTCATCATTGTAAAAGGCTGTTACTTCATCAGTATTCAAAATACATGTGACCATCAATGCCAGACTGGAAAACTCTCAGGTTCCTGTCGTCAGGCAATACAACATGTCTGTTGTGACTTGAGACAAAAATACCTGACACCTTTTGTAAAGCCCTCCTCCAACAGATGCAAAATGAAGGTACAATGCCTCACAGTGGGAAAGAACATCGCCCTCCCGAAAGTGAGGTTTTGGTGTCTGAATTGCTCTAGCAGAGTCTTGCAGTATCACCCAGAAAGGGTGTGCTACATCATTGAGGTTGCTGTAGCCGTCACTGCTGAAGCAATCAAAGGGGGAATGGCCTGGAGTCAGAGAAAATGAGGGGTAACTGCAATCTTCTGAGGATGAAGATAATCTAGTGCATCATCCCTTGTAGGAGAATTCCCAAATCCAAAAAATCACATTAATGTGCCTTGCTTCACTCCCTCCAACAGTAGTATGTCGTCTTAAGTCAAGAGACTAAAACTGTACACCTTACTCCAGGCATGTTCTCACTAGAGTCTTCTGTAACTATTTAAGAGTTCTTTATTCTTATATTCCAATCCCTTTGTAATAAAGTTGATGACTGTAGTCATAAGGCTGTGGACTCCAGCCTCACCTAGAGACTGTGTATTTTTAATCCAAGCTGACTCTTGGGTTGAGTGTAGACAGCACTGTATTGCCAGAGGCGCCATCTTTCAGATAATGCATTTAGCCAAGACTCTTCTGCCCTTGGTCAAAAGATGTGACTAAAACAGGGTCTGTATTGCTGTTTGGTGTATATACATTTTCTGCAGATTGGCCTATATTACCACAATGACTATACCTGAAAACTATTTGATTGTTTACAGGCAATTAAATCCCAAGGTGGTAATAAAGACAATATCAATGTAAGACTTTAACTTAAAACTCTGTAGCAAATTGAAAACATTTATAATGTAAATTTAATAAAACATTTGCTGGGACATTCTGCACAAAAAAGCAATTAGCCAATACTTGTGTAAAGCTGTATATAGTTCCTCAGTATATTAGTTATTGTTAAAACCCACCAATGTCTTCATAATCTCTCCTAGCCAGACTAACTAGACTAGTTAGATCAATCTTGACTGAAGAATCTTGAGTTCAGACTCTAATTCAGATGTCATTGAGCTCATCTATTTTTGTCTATTTTACCCATCTTAAAAATATTCAAAATACCTTTTCTTATCTCAGTGTACCTGCTATCTGCTGATATGTAGCAATTGAAACTGGCCATGAAAATATTGAATAAACTTATTGAGCCTTTTGCTACAATAGGTAAATAGGAACACATTCTTTACTAGATTTTTCCAATTTTATTTTCTTCTAAGGTCTGTTTCGATTTATATTTTAATAATTGAAGCAAACAGCTAAGCTCAGACAGCCCATCTGATCCAATGTTAGAAGATATGGGTATCACACAAGTCGGATGCTCCGAAAGATTTTCCAACTTCCCCATGTGGAAAAGTTGATTTTACTTGATGCAGATTGTGATGTATATACTCGGTGCATTAGGGAATTAAATCCGTACAGCTCCATATTGTGGCAACTAGTCAAAAGTGTTTGAGTTTTGCAGTGTAAATTTAGTTGATGCCTTTTACCACAGCATTTCTCATTACTTCTTCACAAAGCAGTTACGATGTTTGCTCTTTAACCTGGAATGAACTGGTTAGATTTAGGGCTCCCCCTTTATGCATCTATGTTAATTAGTTTTGTGTATTTCATTCCCATGTGCATTCATTGGCAATCACAGGTTAATGTTGCTGTTGGGAGATGAAGTTGATTTTTACATTTATAAAATCACAAGGTAGAGTGAAGTCAGCTGAATTAGTAGATAGTCAGAGCCTGCTACTTTATAGAGAAGCTAATTGCGCATGTAGAATGAGTTATTGATTTACATCCAACTTCAAGTATATTGAAAAATGCAGCATTTGGCTAAACAATATTATAACTCTGAAGCTAGTAATTCAATAAACAATGATTATAAAAACTTTTTATGATGTAATGATTATAGAAAGTTTGATAAATGTTTGATACTTTCATTACTGGCTTACTAATCCTGCTATTGCTGATGATAATGTGTTCTTTATTTAATATTAAGCTAAATTTTAATGTACAGGGAACCAATGAGTGATTAGAGCCTGCAGAATTAACAATTATGGCTTCAACCTGCTGAGTTTAATTATTTTACTGCAGGGCAATAGGTTGCAGGCAAGCAGGCCCCTCAGGTGAAACGAGTCACCTTTTAACATATATTAATCACTCAATTGGAGTGATAGTGATATAGGTTTTTTGCTTTAACGTGGTTATTCTGACTTCCTGAAAATTTCTCTTGAAAAAAGGCAAGAGCACTAGCATTTGAGGGTGTGATTGAAGTTAGGTCAGGAAAAATGCCAGCTAAGTACTGTGTACTCAACTGCTTTCTTCTCAACTTGAGTAAGAGAGTTTGTTGTATTTTTTGTTAGTTCAGTTACACAGAATACTGAGCCATTGTATGTTTTAACAATAACTGGTATGTTGAGGAACTATGTACAGCTTTGCACAATTATGACTAATTCCGAAGAAACCATGCTTCCTCACCTCGCAAATCTTTCCCTGTCACCATCACAGTGGGCAGTGCTACTCACACTTTGCATCATTAACCCTTTCAAACCCAAATGCTGAATAGTTTGGAGATTTGGCAGTCTAATCTGCCCATGGAGCGCTCATTACTCAGATCAGCATAAGTATCAAATATGCTACCTTACGATAAACCTCAATTGAAGTTGAAGATGACTAGCAGGTTGAGATAAAGTACAAAGAAGGAAACATCTATCACAAAGAATTGCAAGTAGAGGACCTTGATGTGTCTGAACATCAGTGTATCAGAAAGATGCTATGTGACAAGAAAAGGTGCAAGATCTTTTCAGCTTGTTGGAACAAGACCTACTGTCAGGTGAATCTAGTGGTTATGCTTTACCACTGTCTGTCAAAGTCAGCAGTATATTCACCTTTTTTTTGTAGATAGATCCTTCCAAGACATGCTGGACATATTTGTATCCTGATCTCACAATCAGTGGCTCACAAATAATAAGCAGGTGATTCATGTAATAGTCATATGCAAGAGCTACATTTGCTCCTCCATCCCATGTCATGAACATGAAATCCTACAACTAACTAAACATTCCTTTCGCATTGTTCATCATCAATTTGTCTTCTCACTATTGATCAAACTGGAAAGGACCCTTGCAAATGAACAAATAATAGTGGAAAAGATAGAAAAGTGATGAAAAATAATAACTGCTTCAAGCACAGAAGTGTATCAGTATGACCATGTCTCTCTCTCTCACAATGTGCAATCCCTTGTGCAAATATTAATCTTTACTCTTTTTCCGCCACACTTCGAAGGCTTCAGCAGAAGGAGGGATAGGCTACTCCGCTTCCTGCTTTCACTGTTCAGTTACTGTTTGCTAATGTCATCTGGATTTTTAACTCCTATACAGGCTATGCTTGGCTATCCGGAAAGGAAGCCGGAGCAGGATACTCGCTGTAGGGCAGCTAGCTTATGAAACACTTTGAGTCAAACTCTCACTCCTATGTCCCTGCCACATCCTAACTAGACTCTAAGAACAGAAGAATGGAAATTTAATATTAGGCAGTTGCAATCCGTATTCTGTACATTAGAATATATATAAAGAGTTAGGGAATCTGAAGAAGAGTTATTCTTAGACGTGTTAAAAATAGAGATGCAAGAGACTGAGAAGAGGAACAGTCTAACTAGCCAGAGCGCCCTGTAGAGAACAGTAGAAGCATCAACGTACAGAGACGCCATGGTAGGCAGAGTCCATGAGAGTATGTAAAGGCAGCTTGAGTCCGTAAAAGTATTGTAGTCATTTGAGCCAGCAATATCGGAACAAAGCAGTAAGCATTCCCTTTTCAACATCTTTTGTGATGCAGCATCTGGATCCAGGTGAGCAGAGTACAGTCTTTTGCCTTTCAGCATAGACACTCCATTGCTATCCCTAACTCAACCATCTACTCTTGCTGAAGACTACATCACTATGTGAAAATATACAAAATACCACCAGGGAAAGAAATCTGCCCTCCTCACCTGATCTGGCCTACATGTGACTCCAGACCACAACAATGTGATTGATTCTCTACTGCCCTCTGAAATGACCAAGCAAGCCACTCAGCATATCAATTGATATGAAGTCTCAAAGAAGAAGTAAAACTGGAGGGACCACCTGGTATCAACCTAGGCACCAGGAAAGACAATGGCAGAAACAGCCCTGACAACCCTGCAAAATTCTCCTTACTAACATCTTGGAGCTAGTGTGAAAATTGGAAGAGCTGTCACATTGAGTTGTCATGCAACAGCCTAACTCTCAGAATCATGCCTTACAGACAATGTCCCAGACCCTGCCATTACTATCCCTGGATATGTCCTGTCCCATCAGCAGTAATTTACAGTCGGATGCGGGGGGGGGGGGTGGGGGGGAGTTCCTGGGAGTCCTCAACATTATCTCTGAACCCCATGAAATCTCATGGCTTCAGATTAAATATGGGCAAGGAACTGTCTTGCTAATTAGCACATACTGTCCTCCCTTGACTGAAGTCTTTGTGTGCTTCTCCATGTTGAACAGCACTTAGAAGAAGCACTGAGAGTGACAAATTGTACTGTGGGGGATTTCAATGTCTACCACCAAATGTGACTTGGCAGCACTAATTTTACTGCTGGTTGTGTCCTAAAGGACAAAACTGCTAGACTGGGTCTGTAGCAGATGGTGAAGGAACCAACAAGAGGGAAAAGACATACTTGATGTCATCCTTACCAATCTGCTGGTTGCAGATGCATCTGACCAGGACAGTATTTGTAAGAGTTACCACTGCACAGTCCTTGTGAAGACAAAGTCCTGCATTCACATTGAGAATACCCTTCATCGTGTCATGTAGTGCTATCACTGTGCCAAATGAGACAGACCTCAAATAGATCTAGCAAATCACAATCCATAAGACACTGTGGGCCATCAACAGCAGCAGAATTGTACTCCAACACAATCTACAACTTCATGGCCTGGCATATACTCCACTCAACCAATGCCATCAAGCCTGGTTCAATGGAGAGTGCAGGAAGGCATGCCAGGAGTAGCACCAGGCATCTCTTAAAAATAAGGTGTCAACCTGGTGAAGCTATTAACTAGGGTTACTTGTGTACCAAACAGCAATTGATAAACAGAGCTAAGCGATCCCACAACCAACTGATCAGATCTAAGCTTTGCAGTCCTGCGATATCCACTTGTGAATGGCAGAACACAATTAAATAACTCTCTGCATGATTAGGGTCCGCAAACATCTGCAAATATCTACCTCACAATGTGAAAATTGTACAAAAAAGGCAGGACAAATCCAACCGACCCAAATACTGCCCCATCAGTTCCACGCTTGATCATCAGTAAAGTGATGGAAGGTGTCATCATCAACATAGAGTCATAGAGATGTACAGCATGGAAACAGACCCTTCGGTCCAACCCGTTCATGCCGACAAGATATCCCAACCCAATCTAGTCCCACCTGCCAGCACCCGGCCCATATCCCTCCAAACCCTTCCTATTCATATACCCATCCAAATGCCTCTTAAATGTTGCAATTGTACCAGCCTCCACCACATCCTCTGGCAGCTCATTCCATACAAGTACCACCCTAACAGTGTTATCAAGCAGCACCTACTCACTGCCCAGTTTAGGTTCTGCCAGGGCCATTCAGCTTCTGACCTCATTACAGCCTTGGTTTAAACGTGGACAAGAGTTTAACTTCAGAGGTGAGGCGAAAGTGACAGCCTTTAACATCAAGGTTGCATTCGACCAAGTGTGGTATCAAGGAGTCCTAGCAAAACTGGAATCAGTGGGTATTGGGGGACAAATTCTCTGTTGATTGTCATCATTACCTGTCACATAGGAAGATGGCTGTGTTTGTTAGAGGTCTGTCATCTCAGTTCCAAGACTTCTCTGCAGAAATTCCTCAGGATAGTGTCCCAGGCGCAATCATTTTCAGCTGCTTCATCAATGACCTTCCCTCCATCATGAAGTCAGATGTGTGGATATTTGCCAATGTTCAGCACCATTTGCAGCTCCTCAGATACTGAAGCAGTCTACGTTCAAATGAAAGAAGATTTGAACAATATCCAGGCTTGGGCTGATGAGTGGCAAGTCACATTCATGCCATGCAAATGCCAGTCAGTGGCAATCTCCAATAAGAGGCAATCTAACCACTGCCCCTTGACATTCAATTGTGTACCTTCACTAAATGCCTCACTATCAATATCCTTGGGGTTGCCATTAACTAGAAACTCAATTGGACATGCAACAGAAACACAGTGGCTACAAGAGTAGATCAGAGGCTAGGAATACTGCAGTGTGTAACTCACTTGCTGACTCCCCAAAGCTTTTCCACCATCTCCAAAGCAGTGTGATGGATTACTGTCCACTTGCCTAGGTGGGTATAACTCCAATAACACTCAAGAAGCGTGACGCCATCCAGGGTAAAGCAACAAATTTGATTAATGCTACATCCCCAAGTATCCACTCCCTCCACTACTGACATTCGGCACCATTCTTGACTCCTCAGATATTGAAGGTCCTTAGTCAGCACCTTCCAAACCCACGACCATTTCCATATAGGAGGCCAAGGGCAGCAGATACACGGGAATACCATCACCTGCATGTTTCCTTCCAAGCCATTTTCCATCCTGACTTGGACATACATTGCCATTCCTTCACTGTTGCTGCGTCAAAATTCTTGGAATTCCTTTCCTTAGGGCATTCTGGGTCAACCTATGGCCCTTGGTTCAAGGCAGTAGCTCACCACCATCTTCTCAAGGGCAATAAAGGCTGGCCGGCCAGCCAGCCACACTGACATCCCATGGGTGAATAAAAGATAGAGTTTTTGAGCGGGCGGCTCATGTGTCTAAGTGTTGTAACATTTCCTTCCCTCAAAGTGAGCTACAAATCCATTACTTGATGAATGTGACTCAGTAGGAGATAGATGACATAAATTAGTGCAATGAAGTCAAAAACTCTATTTTTATTAAGTGCATAATTATATTACACTCACTGCTGACAGTAAGTCAACATGAATGAATATATTCAGCCTTGTGCCTGTATGATGTTTAATTCTGTCACCAGGTAGCCAGCAGAACTCCATCTCCGGAGAGTAGGCACACAGAGGCTCCACTGATCTGCAAGCCCCTCTCCACAGTAGCTGTTATTCGCTCAATCAGTAGGTGACAGATCCACCTTTGCTTCTCTGCTCTCCGCTGTTGTTTGTTTTGTACTCTCTTGTTCTGTGCATGGAGAAAGTTACATCTTACAGTTACAGTGATATAAGTCCACCTGGTGAAAGAAAAACTCATTGAGGGATTGGCAGTACATTGCTTCAGAATGAAGCTGCCTTTCATGATGGATGGAAAGGCAAACATGAGAGACTATGTTTGGGAAGCAATGGATGCACCTGCAAGGTTAATTGGTGTGAATATTGATACACTGGAGTAGGCTTGAGATGATAGAGTTGAGGCGAATATATCAGGATGTAGGACATGTGTTATTATTCTCAGCTTTCTTGCTCTGTTCTAGTCATTAAATGCTTCCATTAAATGCTAGGCAGCACAGTGACTCGGTGGTTAGCACTGCTACCTCACAGTACCAGGGACGTGGGTTCAATTCCAGCCTTTGACAACTTAGATTAGTATGAAGTGTGCACATTCTGTGTGTGTGTGTGGGTTTCCTCTGGGTGGTCCGGTTTCCTCCTCAATCCAATGATCTGCGGGTTAGGTGGATAGGCCATGTTAAGTTGTCCGTAGTGTCTGGGGATGTATAGGTTAGGTGGATTAATCATGGGAAATGCAGGGTTACAGGGATAGGGTAAAAGGGGTGAGTCTGGGTGGAATGCTCTTCAGTTTGGGCCGAATGGCCTGTTGCTACTCTGGGAATCCTATGATTCTTATTTGGATCCAGAATAGTGGAACCATTGACTTAAAATAGGAGCAGGAGTAGGCCATTTTGGTCTCCCCAGCCTGCTCCGTACTACTTTATCTTTACCAATAAATTTCTTTCTGCCATTCTAAGGAACATTATGTACCTCAAAGCCCTTTCACTTGTCAGTGACACATTCACGATGGTATGGCAAAGCTGTATCCTGCTTTGCATGTTTCAGCTCTGTTTTAACATGGATTTCACCATCAGGTATAGTTGAAGTGTCTCTTTAAATTTGCATGTGAGATCATGACACACTGAGCTTCAGTGGTTAAGAAGCATGAAAACCAATGTGTATGAAGTTGTCATATGTATGGATCAACTCACAACACCTACTTTTGACTTTCACACATGCTATTGTGTCCTCATTTAGTGTTGGTTGACATTTGATCCTGAACTCTCTGACAAGATCCAGTATCATCCTAAAGCTGTTTTGCTATATCTGCTATGCCAGAAGCAGGATCCTTCTTATCTGCTGATATTTCATCCTGAGCCTTTTTTGTAACTTTTTTGTCAGTGGTGGTTTTACAATACATCCAACTCTCAGGGACGGGACTAAGAAGCAGGTTCCAAGTCGACATCAACCAGAAGAATACTCAAACCCATGTTGTTGCCATATGTCCAAATCAGAAATTAGTTGCTTAGCTGACTAGATCCCTATGCTGTGGAGCTGCCTGAATTTTAAAGGTATTTTAATTTTGTTAATGCTTCCTCATATTTAATTTCCTCAGTCTGTGGAATGTTAAAAATATTTTCAATGCACCTTCTGCCATTCAATTATGTTTATCCTGTTTGTTTTGTGCCAATATGTCTGGCATGGATTCAATTCTAGAGTGAAATTGATGATGTAAACACTGGCAACCTGTTCTTACCAGTGAAATGATTTATCACTTCCTAGCACAATAACTCTGGAGGTGTTGTACTTTAAATATTGATCTAGTCTGAAGATGGTATCTTTAACATTGACACAGTGAGGTTACCCAGCAGCAATAATTCAGGGTAAATAACACCTGGTCGTAAATTCAGGTTAAATAAGACTTCTATCTGATTGTTGTTTTGTTAATTCAGTTTGATATTAGTTTGCTATATTTCTCAAGGGTTTGCCTTTCTGGAACAATCTGTATTAGCTCTCGTCCTAATAGTACCTGTGGTAAAGTGAGGGATGACAGTAATTCCATAGTTTAGGCTCAAATCTGCTTTGGAGAAAGTGAGGACTGCAGATGCTGGAGATCAGAATCGAGAGTGTGGTGCTGGGAAAGCACAGCAGGTCAGGCAGCATCTGAGGAGCAGGAGAATCGACATTTTGGGCAAGAGCCCTTCATCCATGTGCCTTACCTCATCCTCTGAAGAAAATGCTGTGTAGGTGTTGTGTTTCCATATCCTACTTCACTCATTTTTGTGGTATTCCTGAATTATTTACTGCCAAATTAAAGGTTGTTCTGTTTTACAGATCCATGCCCATAAAGGGACTCAGTTGAAACCTTTTTTTTGCATGGGAACTTTAGAGGTGGCAGTAAGGGAAATAAAAGGACAGTATAATACCCTACTATAAAGCAAATTTGAACTGTCTCTCATTCACAAGCTGCCAAATTTACATGATATAATAGCTCATGCCTATACCAGTGAACACCAGATGGAACTACTGGATTATGTAGCAGCCAAATTTCATGAAGAAGGCGGTATTTTTAAATTATAACTCATTAGCTTATAGGATCTAGGTAATTACCCTAAACTGCATTATGTCTTACAAGAATGTTCATATTCTTGTTGTATATTTGAGAAATGCTATTGGAGAGGGATCTCTGTGAATAAGATGATAGGTCCATTCTTTGCTTGTTAATAGTGTTGAACCTCCTATTTAGTTGCTTTCTGGGAAGTATGTCTATTATCTTGCTATTTTGTGAAATGAGTCCATTATCTGGTTGTCTGTTGGGAAGAGACCTATTAATTCCACTCCAATTGCTGCTATACAAACTTCTGTTTTGTATAGGACTCCAAGGCTCATCATCTGTGATCAGATAGACATGGCTGGACTTAGCATTTGACATGGAATATTCACTGCTGCCTCTGCATCCACCTCCTGCTGATAATGTGCTGTGAGTTGTCTCAGGCTTGTGCATTTCAGTTGCTGAAGGATGTGTTTGGCTCCTGTGACAGTGGTTCCTCAGAATGCAAATCATTTGACCAACACAATCTGATACTAGTTAACCTCTGAAATCAGTGCTGTGATAGAAAGAAAATTTCAGTTGCTTGCATCACACCAATTGCTTTGTCAGTGATTTGTTGATATTTGCAACGGTAATTTAGGGAGTTCGGTGGAAAGTTGAAAAGGTACGTCCTCTAGGGCTGTAGGTATGGGAGGAATAGATAGCGTCAATAGCCAGAGACTTTTCCCAAGGCAGGATTGACTGGTACGAGGGGTCATAGTTTTAAGATATTAGGAGAAAGGTATAGAGGAGACGTCAGAGGAAGTTTCTTTACGCAGAGAGTTGTGAATACATGGAATGCGTTGCCAGCGGTAGTGGTAGAAGCAGAGTCATTGGGGACATTTAAGCAACTGCTGGACATGCACATGGATAGCAGTGAGTTGAAGGGTGCGTAGGTTAAGTTATTGTATTTTACATTAGGATTAAACCTCGGCACAACGTTGTGGGCCAAAGGGCCTGTTCTGTGCTGTACTTTTCTATGTTTAAAATTCTGCAATGGCTGTATTAAATGCATGTGTAATTGATTATGGTAATAAGGCTAATTTCTTAATTTCCATCTCTCGTCCCTTATCCAGAAATAACTACTGTTGAACCCTCATGTTCAATGATGGAGACAACAGTGAGAAACAATGTGAAACACTTTCATCATAAAAATGGCTGTTTTAAGGTGAACTCGAGAGTAGCAAGCTGTCCAATATTTTTCACAGATATAAACAGTCTGTTAGTAATCGACTGGTTACTGTTGATCATATTTATCTTGCTACTTATCCTTCAGAATATATACTTGGTACCTGCAAAATTGACACAATCGTGTATTGCTATTTGACTCCTTTTGCCATAATTGATATTACAGGGTGACCCCTGTATCCACAGAATCGTTTTCCGCCGTTTCAATTACTCGTGGATTACTGTGGCCCCAAACATATTACAGGGATCCTTCTGGAACTAGGGACTACGGGACTGACAGGAAGGTTAATTTCCCATTGAAATGAATGGGTTTGCTCCTATCCTTTGTTTCGGATTTCTGAGGTAGGTCGTGAAACATACCCTTCGCGGGTACGTGGGGACTACTGCACATCCTTTGAGTGTGTGCTCAGGCACATATAGACTTCTGTATCTCACTGTCCACCCTGCTTTTGCAAGCCATCCTCTAACTCAATATAAAATGTTTGTTTTGATAACATCAAGTCTTTTGACCAGTAATTACATAACCCTTAGACTGACTAGCAGTGAATTGGTGATTCAAACTGTCAGATTTATACGTAAAATTTTTGATGTTTGTTACTCCCAGCTCGGATTTCTGGGGTTGAACTACTACTGTGGGGTGGGGGGGTGGGGGAGGATGTTTTGTGTGCCTGCAGTTAAAAAATTACTTGGAGCAATTTGTGAATCCATGGTAATTTCTTTTATAACAGTTGTCCATACCTAGCTTTAGAAATTATGGATTTTTGGATATAGAGATACTGGTGTGAACATTAAATGATGGTGTTTCAGGAATTGTTTTGGATACTTGAAATAAAAATGGAGATTGCCAGAAAAACTCGGGTCGATCTGGCAGCATCTGTGGAAAAAAAATCTGAGTTGACATTTCAGGTGCAGTGACGACCTTCAGAACTGACAGTAGCTAGGAAAAGGTTGGTATTTATGCTAAAGACAGGGTGGGATCAGGGGTGAGGAGTAAACGATAGGTGGAGACAGAGCCCAAAGAGAGAGAAAAATAGTTATTCAGACAAATGAGTGGGTGAATGATTAGCTGCTGATGGGGATTGTTAGTGGCTGATAATAGATTATGTGTGGTAGCAGCCCAAGTGTTGACAAGACTTGATGTGGCAGAAAGGCATGGGGTTGAGCATTATGGCTTGAACACACCCCCATACCTTTCCGTCACCCTCTCACACCAGGTCTTGTCATCACTAAAAAACCAACTTCTGCCCTTATCAGAAAACTGCTGTTTAGAGCCAT